>NC_079198.1:12381061-12681061 GCF_029499605.1 Hyla sarda | reverse complement strand
GTGAAATCACACTGTCCACTCAGGAAGAACACTGATTGATAATCAATGTCACATGGAACAGACAACAGGTGGAAATTATAGGCGATTAGCAAGACACCCTGAATAAGGGTTGCTGTGGTTCCTATGCTCTCCTAGGAACATGACAATGGATAAATGGCTGTGAAGTAGAGGTCAGGGGCTACCGTGGGATGCTCCTTGCTGAACTGAATTTGGGGTATGTGGCGGTCTGGTGACAGTTCTATGGCAAGGTTCTCTTGTCCGCATAAAATGAGGAATATTTTCCCTCCAACCTGTGTGGGTAGCACAAGCTGGAGAGTTGTGAGCAAAGTGATTGACAAATGAGCATGCTTGGCCTGTATGTAAAAACGCTTCTCTTTTGCTAAGCAGAGAGACTGTAGTGGATCCTAGGGAGGAAAGCAGTGGCGGTGTAGAGCCGATACTGCTGACTGGTCCGTGAAAACACTGAGCTAGGTAATTCCTAGCAGCAACAAGGGTAGCAGTGGGACCACCAACTATGAATTTTGTAGCCAAAGGCAGCTGGGCCGGTGTACTTCTGGACCATCAGAGACAACCTTGTGAGCAGTGCCTGACTGTAGAGCAGGGCTCAAATCCTGCAGGAATGTGTGGTAACGGAGTTCCGGTACTTTTTCCACAGCAGGAACACCGTTCCCATTAGCAAGAGTCCTGCATGACCAACCCTTAAGTGGAAATCTTGGGTGAGTTCCCACACTTTTTTTTCCCAGGACTTGACCCCTGCTGCAGAGTATTGTGCCCTGGAGAATGGTGGTACGATGGAACCATACGGTGGCATATGTCTACTCCGGAGTATGCACTGGGACCTTTCCAAGGCATATGTCAAAAATGCATATGTTAAAAACGTGATGGGAACATAGACTAAGCGATTTGACTGTAAATTCCCTTAAAGCGCAACTGTCATCATATCTTGACCCCCCCCCCCCAGACCACTATAATGGTGTTCCAGATGATTATAAAATGACTGCAGCCATACCTTTATTGCTGTTTGTTCTTCTTTTCTTACTAATAAAAACTTTTTATCCAAAAGTCAGGCACAGTCGGATAGGCGTGGCTTGGAGTTCGCCGCCGCTACGCCTATCCTGCCTTCCAGCGCTGGGACTGCTGTGTCTTACTACACAGTGCATCCACAGCGCATGCGCCTGTCCCGTCGGCTCCCGTTCGCTCCCGATGTCTGTACGCTCAGTGCGCATGTGCTGTACTAGAGTCAGGCACTTGTCCGTTCACTGCCTCTGGTACAGCACATGCGCACTGAACGCATAGACGTCGGGAGCGAGCGCTCGCTCTATCATTTCAGGAAGCAGCGCGCACACGTTAGCACCGACGGGACAGGCGCATGCGCTGTGGATGCCCTGTGTAGTAAGACACAGTGGTCCCAGCGCTGGAAGGCAGGATAGGCGTAGCGGCGGTGGGGCTTGGTGAACTCCAAGCCATGCCTATCCGACTGTGCCTGACTTTTGGATAAAAGGTTTTCATTAGTAAGAAAAGAAGAACAAACAGCAATAAAGGTATGGCTGCAGTCACCTTATAATCATCTGGAACATCATTATAGTGGTGTGGGGGGGGGGTCAAAATATGATGACAGTTGCGCTTTAAACTGGCCATACACATGGCTCATCCTTCCATGCACATGAACGTAAATGGAGAGAGGAGTGGTAAGCCACTACCATTTAAGGCAGTTGAAATCCAACAAGGCCGATCCTTCAACCCTCAACGTTATCTGTCATGGGATAGTTGGGTAGCCTCTATACACCTTAGGCAACCATCCAGTCCTGCCAAAATCTGTGTTTTCGGCCTTCTATTATCTTATGCTTATGGGGGCCCAGGGTCATCCTCCATTTGTAGCCATAAAGGGAAAGGCACAGACAAGGTGTCGTCTGATCCTGAAGCCAGGCTTTATACTCAAAAACAGTAGTATATTTTCCATTAATCCTATATCAGTTGCTGTGGATGGGATGTCCCATTACATTTGGACAACCGGGAGATACAAACCAATATGGCCACTACCGGAACAACAGCCAGCTAGTCGACAAGAATATTTTCTTGAACCTTCATGTTCTAGTTTTGCATTTCTTCTCATGAAACCAGTCACAAACACCAAAGTTCTTTATATATATATATTTACAAATTTTATTATTTCAAAAGTCAAAGGCATTCACCTGTGGCATTACATGTATTCCAAACATTTTTACATAATGTGTGAAGTTAAATTGAGGTATTGATATGTCAATTAGCTTATAAGGCAGTGGTCTTAAACTGTGGCCCTTAAAGGAGTACTCCGCCCCTGGCATCTTATCCCCTATCCAAAGGATAGAGGATAAGATGTTAGATCACCGCGGTCCCGCTGCTGGGGACCCAGGGATCGCCACTGCGACACCCCGCCATCATTACTGCACAGAGCGAGTTCGCTTTGTGCGTAATGACGGGCGATACAGGGGCCGGAGCAGCGTGACGTCATGGCTCCGCCCCTCATGACATCACGGCCCGTCCCCTTAATGCAAGTCTATGGCAGGGGGCGTAATGACTGCCACGCCCCTTCCCATAGACTTGTATTGACGGGGGCGGGCCGTGACGTCACGAGGGGCGGAGCCGTGACATAACGATGCTCCGGCCCCTGTATTGCCCGTCATTACGTGCAGAGCGGTCTCGCTCTGTGCAGTAATGATAGCGGGGTGCTGCAGCAGCGATCCCCGGGGTCCCCAGCAGCGGGACCCCGGCGATCTGACATCTTATCCCCTATCCTTTGGATAGGGGATAAGATGTCTAGTGGCGGAATACCCCTTTAAGATGTTGCAAAACTTCAACTCCCAGCATGCCCGGACAGCCGTTGGCTGTCCGGGCATGCTGGGAGCTGAAGTTTTGCAACATCTCAAGGGCCACAGTTTGAGACCATTGTTTTAAGGTCTCCGAGCTGTCATACATAGAGTAGCTCAGCTACATGGACATACCCAGCTCTCATATTATCAGTGTTTTTTTTTACTCTCTAAATACCACATCCAGTTTTTGATGTCAATCCTTAAAGGGGTACTCCGGTAGAAGAAAAAAAAATGTTTTCAAATAAACTGGTATCAGAAAGTTAAATAGATTTGTAAATTACTTCTATACAAAAATGCTTATCCTTCCAGTACTCATCAGCTGCTGTATTCTCCAGAGGAAGTTGTGTAGTTCTATCCAGTCTGACCACAGTGATCTCTGCTGACACCTCTGTCCATGTCAGGAACTGTACAGAGCAGGAGAAAATTCCCATAGCTCTGGACAGTTCCTGATGCGGACAGAGGTGTCATCAAAGAGCACTGTGGTCAGACTAAAAAGAACCACACAACTTCCTGTGGAGCATACAGCAGCTGGAAGGATTAAGATTTTTATATAGAAGTAATTTACAAATCTGTTAGACTCTCTGGCACCAGTTGATTTGAAAACATTTTGTTTTTCCACCGGAGTACCCCTTTAAACTCCAGAATGAAGGTTGTAGGCTTGACTTGAAAGTGGGTTGTGGGTCTTATGACACGTAAGGGCTCCAAATTGGTTTTCAAATTTTTTTTGCATTTTGGGGTTTTGAGAGGTATGCACTGCTTCATGAACCCACTTTGTACTATATATTAATATTATACTCAGGGAAGTATATAAATGTGTCAAAGTGCAAGATTAAAAAAAAACACAAACACACTAGAATTTCAAAAATTTCAATGGTAGACAACAAAAATAGAGCATTTTATGAATGTGAACATAATGTACATACAATGAACATATCGGAGACATAATAACTTATAAAAACAAAGAACTAGAGAACCCAACCCTTGAGCTGAATTTAGTAAGAGCTATGTTCAATTCAGTACCAGCAGAGCAATGGCCGAGAAGATGAAAAGGCTTCCAGATGTTGTCCAGAGGGAGGAGGCACTACTGTTGCTAGTATCACCACCACCACCACCGCTAGCTGAATCATTTGTGCTTCTACCTGGAATCGTCTCATTTGGGCTATAGCTATTGAACACTATATCATGTAAATTAGTTCCACTACCCAACATTGACCCATTCAGTCCATTGCCCATCAGGTTTGTGTTGTAGCTATTGCCATTGCCATCTGTACTACCGCCATTGCTGCCTCCACCTGAGGGCACTGCATATGAGTTATGGCCATTACCATTGATAGAGCCATCGTTATAACCCCCTGATGACATGCCATTACTGTTACTGTTTGGTTGGCCATTGGACCCTGGCACCCCATAATTGCCATTACTATTTTGATTTGGGTTCTGATTATTGCTATAAGAAGAGCCACCACTATTATGTGGGTTCATCAAATTTGGATTATACATAATATTGCCCCATCCGCTACCAAAATTGCTAATATTGAAGAGCCCATTTTTACCGCCAGAGAACACAGAGGTTATGTTGTTAATACTATTGTTCCATGAAGCGCCTAAGCTTTTGAAATAGTCACTGAGAGATCCATTATACATGGAATTAATATTAAAGCCAGATGGGCGTGAACCATTATGATTCATACCAGGGGGAAACAAATTTGAGAGAAAACTATTATTCTGAAACCATTCAGTGGCATTTTTGGTGCCATTGCCATGGATATATCCATTCATTGTTGAGAGAAAATTCTGGATATTATTGTAGTTGCTGGAAGAACCATTATTATTGGGGTTACTGTTGGGATCATAGAAGCCATTGCCCCACGTTGTTTCATTGCTGTTGCTATAATCTCCTGGAAACAACCCATTTAGCCTAGGGTTAGAGTATGACCCATTGTTATTTTCCTCAGATAACACATGATTTAGATAGGATTCAATGCTATTCCATGAACCACTTAGGCCATTGCTATTTCCATAGTTGGATCCATTATTTGGCATCATAAATGGGGAGCTATAGTTGCTATTTGAGACATAGTCACTGCCATTGTTATCTAAAGACCCATAATGTCCGCCTGGTGATGCCATATTATGGTAAGAACTATTGTTGTTAACCCATTGTTTGATCAACTCAGAATCATTACTTCCAGGAATATTGGCATATGCCCCTGGCACTGACATATTAGGGTTAAAATGATTGGTGTTGCTCCATTGATTGGGCATTCCAGTTCCATTGCCAGTATAAGATGTAGAGGAGTGATTACTTCCAGGGATGTTATTGTACCCCCCTGGTATTGCCATATTGTGACTAGAGACATTGCTGTTGATCCATTCATTTGTCACCCCAGTTCCATTCCCAGAACTGCCATAAGATGATGAGGAGTGGTTACTTAAAGGGCTATTATTATAACCAACAGGTACTGCTACATTGTGGTCAGAAGAATTATTGCTATTGCTCCATTGATTAGACAATCCGGCCCCATTACCAGTATAAGATGTTGAGGAGTGATTACTTCCGGGTATGTTGTTGTACCCCCCTGGTATTGCCATATTGTGACTAGAGTCATTTCTGTTGATCCATTCATTTGTAATCCCAGTTCCATTACCAGAACTGCCATAACTAGGGGAGGAGTGGTTACCTACATGGATATTACCATACCCCACAGGCACTGCTATATTGTTGTTAGTAGAATTACTGCTGTTGTGTCCTCCATTGGTCATTCCGGGACCATTTTCTGAACTGGTATAAGTAGTTGAGGATTCATTACCTCCCGGAATATTAGCGTACCCACCATGTGTAGAGGACCCATAAGTGCCAGTACTAGAGGTGTTTCCACTTCCTGAAGTGTTGATACCTGATGAGGAGATGTAATTTCCAGAACCATTATTGTTGACAACACCTGTATTATAAGTATTAGTGTCATGTCCTGGTATTGCCATAATGTGATTAGAGTCATTGCCATTCATCCTGGTTCCATTACCAGAACTGCCATAAGTAGGTGAGGAGTGGTTACCTACAGGGATATTACCATACCCCACAGGCACTGCTACATTGTAGTTAGAAGAATTACTGCTGTTGTCCCCTCGGTTGGTCATTCCGGTACCATTTTCCGAACTGGTGTAAGTGGTTGAGGATCCATTACCTCCAGGCATATTAGCGTACCCACCATGTGTAGAGGACCCAGATGTCCCAGCACTAGAGGTGTTTCCACTTCCTGCAATGTTGTTTCCTGATGAGGAGATATAATTTCCAGAACCATTATTATTAGCAAAACCTGTATTATAAATGTTAGTGCCATGTCCTGAAAAGTGCTGCTTAATACCAGAATTGTGGGTCTTTATTGATGTTGTAGGTGTCAAATGCTGAATGCTGCCATTATCTCCTTGTGTATGTACATTGCTACCGATGTTCAGTGTGTCAGATGAGTGGCCACTGGTCTCATTGTTGTTAGATAATAAAATGGTATTTGGATTATAAGCACTGTTATCACTTCCAGAATTACCCGTAGAATCATAACTATTAGGAACTATGCCGTCTGGTGCTACTGTGGGAGAACTGGATTGGTCTTCATCCCAGTCATAGACTACTTCGGTAAAGCCGGCACTGTCATAGTTGTTATAGTCATCAATACCAACAGAATCATAACTATTAGACACTGTGCTATCTGGTACAACTGTGGGAGAATTGGATTGGTCCTCATCCCAGTCATAAACTACTTCGGTAAAGCCGGCACTGTCATAGTTGTTAAAGTCATCAATACCAACAGAATCATAACTATTAGACACTGTACTATCTGGTACAACTGTGGGAGAATTGGATTGGTCCTCATCCCAGTCATAAACTACTTCGGTAAAGCCGACACTATCATAACTGTTAAAGTCATCATTACCAACAGAATTATAACTATGAGACACTGTACTATTTGGTAAAACTGTGGAATAATTGGACTGACCATCATTCCAGTCATAGACTACTTCAGTGAAGCCGGCACTGTCATAGCTGTTAATGTCATTATTGTTTGGATAGTTCATATTATTGTCATAATTTGAGTTGGTGACCATATTGTTGTCAACGTAACTGGGGAAATCTGGAAAAGTTGGGGGCACGTCCGGGATGGAGGTATCATCACTGTTATAGTTAGGGGTTTCTGATACACCTTCTCTGCCAACTGGTGAACCTCCAGATAATACTGTATTCAGATTGTTTTCCCCCGATGAATAATTTATAGGACTGGACACATTGTGACTTTCACTCTCAGGACCAGCACTAGAAGTGTTTCCACTTCCGGCAGTGTTGTTTTCTGATGAGAAAATATTTTTTCCAGAACAATTAGTGTAAGCGTTACCCGTATTATGAATATTAGTGCCATATCCTGAAATTTGCTGTTTAATATCAGAATTGTAGATTTTTGGTGTTGTAGGTGTGGAATTCTGGACATTGGCATTATTTTCTTGTACATTGCTACCATTATTTACTATGTCAGGTGAGTATCCACCGGTTTTATTGTTATTAGCTAATAAAATGGTATTTGGATTATATGCACTGTTATTTGGTGAAACTGTGGCAGAACTGGATTGGCCATCATCCGTGACCATGTCTATGTATGCTACATCTGTAAAGCCGGTACTCTCATAGCTGCTAAAGTCATTATTGTTTGGGTTCATATTGTTATCAACATAAGTCGTGAAATCTACAAAAGTTGGGGGCACGTCCGGGATGGAGCTCTCACTACAGTTAGGTGTGCCTGATACATTTTCTCCCGCAAGTGCTGATCCTCCTGGTGCTACTACACCGAGATTGTTTTCCCCTGATGAATAATTCATAGGACTGGACACATTGTGACTTTCGCTCTCAGTAAAGATACCAGAAGTGCCAGCACTAGAGTTGTATCCTGATGAGGTGATATTATTTCCAGAAGCATTATTTGAAGCAGTGCCTGTATTATGAATGTTAGTGCCATATCCAGAAATGTGCTGATTAATACTAGAATTGTGGGTCTTTATTGATGTTGTAGGTGTCAAATGCTGAATGCTGCCATTGTTTCCTTGTGTATGTAAATTGCTACTGATGTTCATTGTGTCATTGGAGTTATCATCCCTGTTATAGTTAGGGGTCTCTGATACACCTTCTCTGTCCACTGCTGAACCTCCAGATAATACTGTATTCAGATTGTTTTCCCCCGATGAATAATTCATAGGACTGGACACATTGTGACTTTCACTCTCAGTAAAGATACCAGTAGGACCAGCACTAGAGGTGTTTCCACTTCCTACAGTGTTGTTTCCTGATGAGGAGATATAGTTTCCAAAACTACTATTGGGAGCAATACCCATGTTATAAATATTAGTACCATATCCTGATACTTGCTGATTAATATTATAATTATGAGTCTTTGGTGTTGTGGATGTGAAATTCTGAATGCTGCCATTGTTTTCTTGTCTATGTACATTGTTTCCTATATTTACTGTGTCAGATGAGTGGCCACTGGTCTCATTGTTGTTAGTAATGGCATCTGGATGATAATCACTATGATCACTTACAGAATTACCAACAGAATCATAACTATTAGAAACTATATCATCTGGTGCCACTGTGGGAGAACTGGATTGATCCTCATTCCAGTCATAAGCTACCTCTGTGAAGCCGGCACTGTCATAGCTGGTAAAGTCATTATTATTTGGGTAGTTTATATTATTATCATTATATGAGTTAGAGACAATACTGCTGTCAACATAACTGTTTAAATCTGGAAAAGTTGGGGGCACGTCCGGGATGGAGTTATCATTACTGTGGTAGTTAGGGGTCTCTGATACACCTTCTCCACCAAGTGCTGATCCTCCTGGTGCTAATACATTGTGATTGTCTTCTCCTGATAAATGATTAATAGGACTGGACAAAGTGTAACTTTCAGCAAATATACCATCATTGTCTGTACTTAGGCCACCGGCTGAAAAGATGTCACTGCCATAAACTGAATTAGGGTTCTCTATCGATAAGTCATTGTATGAGGAGCCCTGGTTGACTTGGGTAGTTGTTATACTTGGATCATGTATGGGACCAGAGTTGCTAAACTCATTGTAGGAATTAAAAGAGGGGTTGGGATAGCCACTGTTACTATTACTGTTCCATGAACCTCCTTTGACGCCTTCACCATTGCCATTTCCAGGATACATATTGGGGCTGTTTACTGCACTGAAAATGTTAACATCATCGCAATTACTGGTAGAACCTGTAAATGATGGGGGCATGCTATCGGTGCCATACTTGTTATTAGCGTGATGTCCTGTTTTGACTGGGCTGAGAAAGTGTTTCGTTTTGATACCTGTTCCTGGAGAAGCTTTTCCGGTGGGGAAGTAGCCACTGGCTTTGAGACTGCTCTCTGAAAATTGGTTGTTGCAGAGACTTCCATTGCAGCACTTTACAGTTGCGGTGCCCAATTTTTGTAACAGCGGTAGGAGGGAGGAGTCGCACATTGAAGGTGTAGCACAACCTTTGATGATGGTGGGTATAGGACGGTCATCTGTAAAAACAAAATAATATACACAGCACTAATTAATTGGGTATCACAGTATAGTACATAAATACTTTCTTTCTCCATAAGCTGGTAGCTGTTGGCCAAACATGTGGCCCTGTCCCCATCCACCTACACACTTAGCTTGAAAGACTGTGCACATATTCTAAATGGGGAGAGGGGAGAAAGCCAATGCCAGATATCTCTGCCAATGTCTTATTTCTCCAAGAAAAAAATAAGGAATGCTGAAACCAAGCATCTGCCAGCAGGGGAAAGTTAGGAGGACCCTACATGCCAGCACTCTTATGCTACATATGCTTACTTGGATAAGTGTAAGGCACTTTACATTTGAGTGGGAACAACCACATGATAGTTGACAGGGGTGTAGCTATAGGGGGTGCAGAGGTAGCAGTCACACTGGGGCACTGGTGCCTAAGGGGGCCCCAAGGCACATCTGCCTCATAAGAGACCAGTATTATAATTAGCATATGGGCCCCTGTAGCAGGGCCCAGAAGCTACAAATTATGCCCCTGATGGTTGATATACCCCTCAGGAACTAGGACTTCAAATTATTTATTATTGGACTCAAACAGCTACAGTATAATCCTTTAGCAACATATAGTAATTTAATAATGCACCTCTAGGAACAACCATCAATGTAATCTAGTAAAAATGATTGGAAATCCATAAGAGAACCACAATATACAGGCTGAACTATATCCTACTAGATGTGTAGAGGGTTACCTTTCATGCTTATGCCAGCAATTTCTAAGCAAGATGTCAGGGCTCCATAGCATTGGGCTTTGACCACTTCTTTAGGTGAGCAGCTCGCCCCATCAAGTGTATTGCAGCTGTGGCATTGTATTCCGTTGGGGGACTTGTCCTCAAATGCAAAATCTATTTAAAAAAAAAGACATGATGTGTAAATGTCTAACTTGCATGATCTTCAAGTGTCTTGTTGATATAAAAACAGTAGACAGGAACCATTGATTTTTTTTTCTGCTCAAAAACAAAAGAGAGATGTCTTCATTTTCTGGCCTACCAATTTGACCCTACATACAATCTCAAACCATTTTGGAATTTCTATTTTTCCTCAATTTGTTCTGAAAGTCATGGTCTGGGTCTATGGACACCCACGGATTATTAGACTAGGCCAGGAGAAGTATATGGATGAGAGCTTCTCTCCCCCTCTTGTTGTAGGGTATGGATTCTATAGTAAGTCTATATAGTGAGACAAGGAGAACAGCGAATTAGGGAGAGAAGCCACATATGTGGTTGCCCAGTGCAGGATGATGTTGCCCCGTGCCTTTCCTGCCCTGCCAACCAGTGTCCCTCAGTGTCCACAGGGCCCCCTGTAGTTTTTCCCCATTTGTACATATGTTTTGTGTTATAAGATGTGTTATACCTTTAATAAAAAAAAGTATCATATGATTGTTACCCTGGAGGTACCAGTGACCAGCTGACCCCAAAGGTGACCTATGGGCTCTCTGCTAGTCTCCCCCATATAAGCTCTGGGTGGAGCTAGCTTCACCGTGTGTCACGGCCACACACCCTCAATGCAAGTCAATGGGAGGGGGCGTGACAGGCATTATGCCCCCTCCCATAGACATGCATTGAGGGGGCATGGCCGTGACGTCATGAGTGGGACATGACCGTGACGTTATGAGCCTCCACCCCACATCACCAGTCATACAGCATGGAGCAAAGTTCGCTCCGTGCATCAGATGTCTGGGGTGCCGCATCGGATGTCTAGGGGTCCGCCACTGGGGACCTCCGCAATCAGACATCTGATCCCCTATCCTATGGATAGGGAATAAGATATCTAGGGGAGGAGTACCCCTTTAAAGGAGAATAAAAGCTGTCTGACAACTTTGATTTGGGACAATGTCAACTTGATAAAGGCTTGAGACCAAGGTCCAAAAGTCATCTATAAGCTACCATAAAGCCAGGCCAACAGTCTGACTCGGGGCTTTGTCTGGGGTAGGAATTCTTATATAGAATAAATTGCACTCTATGTGCTTCATAAAGTTTTCCTTTTGTGTTCTATGTCGGACCTTACCTGTATCACTGTTGCAGTAGTTTCCATTACAGCACTTGGCAGACACAGAAGACGTTTGACTAGAGAAAACCAAGTCCTGAGTACATGATGGAATCTGTCCACATCCTTTTATATTGACATCTGCTATGTCACCTTTTTGTAAGAATAAAGAAACAGAGGAGTCAAGGGAGGAAAAAAATTAAGCCAAAAAAAAAAAAATCAGTTCAAAGGGTTTATTAAAGGGGGTTTCCAGGCTAAATGTATTGATGACCTATCCTCAGGATAGGCCATCAAGACCATATGCGTTGGGTTCCAGCATCCGAAACCCCCATTGATCAACTGTTTGATAGAGACACAAGACAGTTTTACCACTATATATATATATATATATATATATATTTATATATATAGATACTTACACATATAGTGAACAACCCTTCCCATCTTCCATTTACTTACCAAAGGAACCTATGACTCTTATGTCCGTACACAGATTCTGCTCTCCCATACATCTCAATTGCTTCATTGTCGCACTGGTGCAGCTGGCACCGGGAGATATACACGAGTGACAATACAATTCATTTAGGTTTGTGTCAGGATCTGAAAATAAATGCTTGATAATGAGAACAGAGCTAAAATAAGCAGTTCAATGTATATCTAAAGTACCAAGTTATCTTACGCTAGCTAAGTGCAGCTGGACCAGCTGTTGTATGTCCCACCAAAATTATAAAATGTATCAAAAAGATTGGATCTTTTTTTTCCAAAATGGTCATTACGATCCGATCCTGGGGATAACTGTGATGGGATAATACAAACCCATGGGAGCTATCTTACTGGAGACCACCGAGTTTAAAGTGGTATTCTGGGCAAAAACATCTCATCCTCTATCCAAAGGACCCCCTGCGATCTCCGTGCAGCACCCGCATTCTATGGGCCGTCATGCCCCCTCTCATAGACATATATGGAGGGGGCGTGGCGTTATGTCACATCTCCAGTCCCAGAAACAAAGAGCTTTCCGAGACTGGAGACACAGCCCCGCATAGAATGCTTCCTTAGACATGAATGGAGGGGACATGGCGTGATGTCATGAGGGGGCGTGGCGTGACGTCACGTCTCCAATTCTGGAAACCCGGAGGTTTCTGAAACTGGAGACGCAGCCCCGCATAGAATGCGGGTGCTGCAGGGAGATCGCGGGTTGTCCCAGCGGCAGGCCCCCCACAATAAGACATCTTATGCCCTATCCTTTGGATAGGGGATAACATCTTTTTGCCCGGAATACCCCTTTAAGTCTTTGAAAACAATCCTTTCACCATATATTCAAGAATCTCATATATAAGATACGTCTACCATGACCAACCACAAGACCCATAGTTCCTCACGTGAAACATGATTCATAGTCAAGTTAGTGAGAAGACACATCTAGCTAACTTCCAATCTTAGCATCTAGAAGAAACTAGACCATGATCTCCTTTATGAAGTACTAACTTAGGTCATGTGCCTTCTAGAATCCTTGCGTCATCTATTGTGGTCTCAATCTCAAAAACATCCTGTTATATTGACACCAAAATATAATTCTACCATTAGCCATAATGGGCCCAGTGGACTGCGTCCAAATGGTCAACCTCTCATTGCAAAATGAGAAAACTAGGCCCACCTACACTTGTACCGGAGCAGATTCTACCTTACCAACACTTACAGACACCTGACGAAATTGGCACCAAATAAATATAATTTAGAACATAATCTGAAAACGTTCCGCTACTGTACCTGAGGCTTCCTGTGTGTTACAAAGATCTGATTCGCACACATCCTGCTGCAGGGATAAGGTGATCAGGTCACTTGGGGATATCGATACTTTCTTGGAAGGTATAGTAGAGTTAATGCAGCCCTTGAAAGCTTTGTGCACCTTACAAGGAACTTCACGAAAAAGGAGAAAAAGTTATATAAATTATGGAAAGTTACTATGACCAATAGAAATTAACACTTCCCAAATTTTAATTTTTAGCTTATTATTACTGACTATATTAAGTATATGTAGTTTCAGAAAGATCATGAACACTAAAAGTGATGGGACGACAATGACCACACAAGAAAGAACCCTCACAGACCAACCAAGGGCAACCAAGGGGGCACTTATGTTTTTTAATTTTGTATTCTGTATAAACTAAACTTAGTTGAAACCAAAGCCTCCAATGCTACAACAATTATATAATGATAAGTGGCTACTTACAGGAGTCTATGTACAGGGAAGAGGTGGAGCATTTGTCATTGTTCCCAGGACACGTCACTTCGGTTGGATTGCACTCATAGGCACTACCAACGCACGTGTGACACTTCAAGGAGATGGCTGAAAAAGGAAAATAGAACATGATTGGTCAACAATTGTCCATATTTGCGTGATATTAGGTATATTTTAACTATGTTTATCGGACAATTTAAAGGGGTACTCCGCTGCTTGACATCTTATCCCCTATCCCAAGTATAGGGGATAAGATGTCTGATTGCGGGAGGGGATAAGATGTCAAGCAGCGGAGTACCCCTTTAAATTGTCAGATAAATGTAGTTAAAATATACCTAATATCACGCAAATAAAATATACCTAATCTCCCGCAGCACCCGATGTTCTAAACAAATGCCGGGTCCCTGTTGCAGTGGTCGTGAAGTCCCGGCCATGCCCCCTCGTGACATTACGCCATTCCCCCTCCATACATGTCATAGGAGGGGGCGTGTCGGACGACACGCCGCCTCCCATAGACATGAATGGAGGGGGAGTGGCGTGACATCACGAGGGGCTGTGGCCATGACTTCACGATCATGGCCTCCCACTCCGAGCATTCTAAACAAAGTGTTCAGAAAGCTGGAGTACCCCTTTTCAAGGAATTTTCCATTTCTGTAATATTGTTAGATGGCCCCTGATCGGAGACCCCCATCAATACCTGAAAAGCCAACAGTACCCTGATCTAAAATAATTCACTTTTTTCAGTCCAGAGCTAAGATACAGCTTCTGAGTTACACACAAAAAGGCTCTGTTCACACACAGTATTTTAGGCTGTTTCTTGAGTTCCATTAAACTCAATGGAAAACCAACTGGTAATTCCCATCCAGTAAAATTTTGCAGGCGTAGTTCAAAGTGTATTGTATTTTTCCAGCCAAATTTAATTTGGCAAATTACATAATAGCATTTTTGCTGTAGCAAAAGAAAAACAAAATGGACAAAAAACTAAGGAAATAAAAACCCTTAGAAAATGGCAAAAAAAAATAATGTAAATAAAGGCTCAAAAATGGACCAAATAACAGAAAAACAGTTGCAATATTCTGCATTTGTTTTTGTCTTTTTGTTTGTTTTTTAAGTTGAAAATACAGACCAAAAAGTGCATGCACCAAGCCTTATCCTAACCCATTGGTTGAAGGAGTGGAAATGTTGTCAATGGGGTATTCTTGAGTTTATTTTCATGTGAATCCTGTTAGTTACGGGGTGTGTCCTCCAGTTCTACCGTGTGATACACATTCCGTATAGAACATTCTGATCACTCCGGATTCGGGAGGGCAGTCACATGTTTCCCTTGTAGGGTTTGTTTGCACAGAAGTCATTAAAGCAGAAGACGTATAATTAGTCTATAATTTGTTATTATTATGTTCCTGTCATTCTTGTCTAGTTGGTGACATCCCAGGGAGTTACTTTTATTGTACAGGACGGGTTTTATGTAATAGAACAGTAACAGTGTCAGCAATCAGTGGTGGATCTTATCTGGATATACTGTTTATATATATATATGTATATATATATATATATATATATATATAAGGAGGTTGTTATTATTATTATTATTACCAAAACATTTTTAATAAATCTTTTTTTCATCATTAAAGTGAAGCGCAGTTCTATTTAATAAATTTACTCATCATGTACCATTTTATGGTATTAGTCTAGAGGCTTATGGTACCTTTATTTTTCTCTATAGATTTGTAAATCACTTCTATTCAAAAAAATCTTAATCCTTTCAGTACTTATTAGTACTACTACTTATTAATACTACAGAGGAAATTATTTTCTTTTTGGAACACAGAGCTCTCAGCTGACATTTCTGTCCATTTTAGGAACTGTCCAGAGCAGCAAATGTTTTCTATGGGGATTTTCTTCTACTCTGGACAGTTCTTAAAATGGACAGAGATGTCAGCAGAGAGCACTGTCGTCATGATGTCAGCAGAGAGCTCTGTGTTCCAAAAAGAAAAGAATTTCCTCTTTAGTATTAAGCAGCTAATAAGTACTGGAAGGATTAAGACTTTTTAATAGAAGTAATTTACAAATCTGTTTAACTTTCTGGCACCAGTTGATAAAAAAAAAAAAAAAATTTCCACCTAAGTACCCCTTTAAGATTCAAACAAAGAACGTCTCTCGCCCTTGCAGACCCGGTCTGTCCATTAAATTAGACAACATGTAATACTACATTTCTCCTGTAGTGGCCGCTGTAATTTTTGATATTTTGCAAATATATGGACGAATATTCCTCATACATTCGCTAAATACGCATATTCGTAATATTCGCGTTTTATTTTTGCATATGCGACAATTCGTACGCCAGTCTCACACAGTAGTATTAGAGCCTTCTTTACACCACACAAGCTGGAAGCAGAGAGGGATGATCACTGTGATGTGTACTGTGAAAAAAAAACGAATATTCGTAATTGCGAATATATAGTGCTATATTCGCGAATATTCGCGAATTCGTGAATAAAATTTGCATTGCGAATATTCGCGAGCAACACTAATGCTGAACACCGGAGGCAGATTGGAGGGATCAAAGTTGGAATGGAGGTAAATAAGTACATTTTTTTTATAATGATGAGAGGACACCCATAACAGTGACACACAGGGGGACATAAAAGGGCAGTAATGAGAGACACAAGGGGGAGATGGGGACAGTATTATTTGACACACAGGTGGGAGATGAGGGGACAGTAAGGACTGACACACAGGGGGAGATGAGGGGACAGTAATAACTGACACACAGGGGGAGATGAGGGGTCAGAAATGACTGACGAACAGGGAAGAAATGAGGGGACAGTAATAACTAACACGGGGGGGGGGGGACATTGATAACTGACGCACAGGAGGGGATGAGGGGATAGTAATAACTGACATACAGGGGGAGATGAAGGGTCAGAAATGACTTCACACAGAGATGAGGGGACAGTAACAACTGACACACAGGGGGAGACGAGGGGTCAGAAATAAATGACACACAGGGAGATGAGGGGACAGTAATGACTGACACACAGGGGGAAAATGATGGGCCAGTAATGACTGACATACGGGGAGATGAGGGGACAGTAATGACTGGCACACATGGGGAAGATGAGGGGACAGTAATGACTGACACACAGGGTAAGATTAGAGAACAGTAATAACTGACGTGTGGCATCCTGGCTCCTATCTTTTTTTGCTGGCTCCTAGTTTCATAACATATTTATCAGGCTTTGCTGTAATAACAGATGATTCCTCAAGGTCCAAGATCCTCCTCACCCAACCCTAGTAGCTTATAACTCTGGGATCCATAATGGACAATTCCTTTAATGACCATCCCTTGAAGGACGAATAGAGGGCAAGGTCATTGCTATGTATTGTTACTGACTATCGGGTCCAAACCTGATCATCAATTATTTCGTCACACTCATGTCTTCTCTGTCCAAGGTGTGGCCCTTGTGTTATCACACATCTGCCGCTCACATAAACTACACCCAGCCCAGCCCCAGGTCTATTAATAACAATAATTACAGCCTCACATGATCAGCACTTTCTCCTGCTTCATATTTTAATTCCGGGATGAAAAATGATCTTATTTTTATATGACGCCTCCCACCCTCCTCCAGCCCAGAGGTTTCTCACCCGCGCCCATAACTTCTGACTTCATTAAGTCTTAATCGAGTCATCACTGATACATATGTAAATACCATTAAGACTTGTTTTCTCATCCTGCCCAACATGTGAAAACCTCAAGAATTGATTTAAATGGACGATTGGCATCTCTCCTATCTGCATCTATCTGGAAGAAGAACTGGGTGAAATCCTAAAGGGGTAATCTAGTGGTCAACTGGTGCCAGAAAGTTATACAGATTTGTAAATTACTTCTATTTAAAAATCTTAATCCTTCCAGTACTTATCAGCTGCTGTATTCTCCACATGAAGTTGTGTAGTTCTTTCTAGTCTGACCACAGTGCTCTCTGCTGACACCTCTGTCCATGTCAGGAACTGTTCAGAGCAGGAGAGGTTCGCTATGGGGATTTCCTCCTGCTCTGGACAGTTGCTGACATGAAGAAAAGTGGCAGCAGAGAGCACTGTGGTCAGACTGGAAAGAACTACACAACTTCCTCTGGAGCATACAGCAGCTGATAAGTACTGGACAGATTAAGATTTTTTAATAAAAGTTTGTGCATCACTGCCTCTCCCATAGAGCTGTATGGAGAGGGGGTGTTGTTGACCTCAGTGAGGTCAATGTCACGCGCATTAGCCGTGCAGAGCCGCGGCAATGCCGGGTCGTGGGGAGGTCCCAGCGTTCGGACCCCCCCGCGATCCTGCGGTTAGGGGATAAGTGTATATAAGACTGTAGTACTCCTTTAAAGCCTGATAAATATGAACAATCCCCTTCAGGTCAGAATCAAATTCATATAACCTTCTATCATCTAGTGGAATAATTGGGTTGGGGGCCCAGTTATTTCTGCAGGCCGGATGGGGGAACACTTCAAGACAGGTTCGCCATTCCGGAGCGTCCAGCGATTAAGTCCAATAAATGTTAACTGTCCCATATATATTAGATTGAAATATAAATTCATAAAACATTCTATCATCTAGTGGAATAAATAGGTCAGGCGCCCCCAGTCATTTCTGCACGTCGGTTGGGAGAAGGCCGCAAGACACGTTCTCCCGTCCGGCGTGTTCGGCATTTCTGGCGCCTGGATTAGGGCGCTTGATAAATCTGAACAGTCCCCTTGAAATCAGCTTCAAATTAAAATCCATATAACATCCCATCATCTAGTGGGATAAATGGGTCCGGCGCCTAGTTATTTCTGCAGGACAAATGGGAAAACGTTCACCAGTCCGGCAATACGGCCCCTCGATTAGGTCGCCCAATAAAACATATTCAGTTTTAAATTCATATAACATTTCAATATCTATTGGAATTATTCAAAATAATATTTGGATAACATTTGTATGATAAAAACACCATTTTGACACATACAGTATTATAAATGTCCTTTAATATTTGGATGTCACCTCGCTCCAGCATAAATCTATACATATCTATAGGGTTAAGTGCAGCAAGTGAATTGCAGGTAGATTTAATAGGTTTTCATTTTAAAGGTTTAATTCTAGAGTAAAGGAATTGAAACTCTTCTATATTCCCTGAACATTTAACACATTAAAAAATATGTATCTTACCTGGAATAACCAAAGCCATAAGGCAGCATAGTAGAAGGGACCTCCCCATGGTGTGCGCACCCATCTTTAGTTCTCCCCCCAGTACCTTGACCCAGGGCACAGCATGAAGTATATATACACCTGTGCCAGTATCCTGCATCACCCATCAGAAACGCCCAGGAACCTCCCATCCCTGTACCTCTGAGGATGAGTAACATATGTGAAAATCGTCCAAGGCAATAATTATTATCTTGTACAGAAAGAGAGTGATTATCAGCCTGGAGATCATGACAAACAGTCCCAAAGCAAAGTGCATCATCCCTTCCTGGAGTCAGAGGGGATGGGACAAGATCAAAGAATAGGAAGTCTCCATATTATGCTAAGGGTCCTGTATTGGACTGGACTACTGCAACCCCTATCGCGGTGAATTATTAGGGATTATTTTAGTGATCCAAAATTTTGTAGTCATTGGGTTTTTTGAACTTTGTAACACAAAACAAAATGAATTGTCTAGGCCATATAGCAATAAAGTGGGCCTTATTGGATATGTCAGTTCAACAAACTTTGCATAGGTCAATAAAAACAAGTGAATAAAGTAAAGAAAGTTTATAAAATGCTTGATTACATTCTGTGTTCACAAGGGGTACTTGGAGCCCATGGTGAGATCATATTACAAGCTGCCAATACAAGTCTATGGAGAAAGAAAGGGTGAGTAGAGAGATGGGAGAGGGGGAGTGAGTGGAGAGACAAAAAAGCTGAGTCAGCAAAAAGACTGAATGTTGCTATTGTAAGTAAAATATCTCACTCAAGGGCTTTATACACAGCTAAGACTGTTCCCTAGGGCTCTATAATACTCTCTATGCATATGCTTTTTCTTAAATGCCTAAACAACAACAACAAAAAACGTGGTCTCAAATGGCTGGAGGTGCTCAACCCCAAATGCGGTTGTGCATTTATACTGGGGGAGCAGATCCTGCCCTTGTAGTCCGTTGCTAGGGGCGATCCCCAGCATAAAAATGCATTCAATGGAGGATGCCTGCAGCGGACTACAAGTGCCACAATAGAATCCTACACCAGATAGACGGTGTGGATGTGTAACAATTAGAATAATACAATACAGGAATATGGGTGCACTACTGTGGTAGATGTATACGATGACATTGGCTAATCCCTCAACACTGATGTTAAAATTGAGACATTCGCCAGTATATCCTTATATGAAGGACATACGAGAGCCCGCACACCCGCCCCTAGCAACGGACTACAAGGGCAGGATCTGCTCCCCCAGTATAAATGCACAACCGCATTTGGGGTTGAGCACCTCCAGCCATTTTTTTGTTGTTGTTTAAATTTTATACTTGGAGGTGTATAAACTCCATATGTAATGCGCCCTGAATATCTTCCAGGCAGCATCAAGGTAGCACCAGTGAGGCCATGCACCTATATTAGCCAACTTAGGTGGGGCTTGCAGTCTGCCTCCCTCCTCCCATTGTATGTGTGCTCAGTCACGCTGGAGGGTACCTTTGAGGACGCTGTGAATCGGCCTAATGCTACCGTAATTGCCCACTGGCCCCTGTTTTGCTTATCACGCACAGGTAGGTTTAGCGTTCGGTCCCGTGCCATTTGAGAAACCTTGGCGTTGGTGTGCGGGCTCTGGTATGTCCTTCATATAAGGATACACTGGCGAATGTCTAAATTTTAACATCAGTGTTGAGAGATAGCCAATGTCACTGTAAACATCTACCACAGTAGTGCACCTAAATTTCTGTATTGTATTAAATGCCTAAAGACATAGAAATGCAGACTCCCTACCTCTCTATGTGCAATGTATAGAGACAAAGAAGTGTAGAATCTCCTTCTCTAAAGGATCAAATTACAAGCTGCCAATACAAGTCTATGGTAAAAGAAGGGTGATGAGGTAGATGGGAGGGGGTTGAGTGGAGAGACACAAAAGCTGCAAAAAAAAAAAAAAAACACAGCAAAGAGACTCCACGGGCACTACTGTAAGTAAAAGATCTCACCCAAAGGCTTGATTCAAAGTTTAGACTGGTAGATATGTCAGATACCATCGAAGGTAGGATCCACCCACCAGCTTTGGACGAACTAAAAATTTGAGTTGAGGTCAGTACAGCATCTGCTATTCAAAATGTAATGTACACACCAGACAGCTTATCCTGAAAAGTCACCTAAAAATGACAGGCCATCATGCCCCCTCCCATAGACTTATATTAAGGGGGAGGGGAGGAGTCGTGACGTCATGATACTCTGGCCCCGTAGTCGTCAAGCTTCACACTCGGAGCCTCCAGCCCTGCGGAGAGCTCACAAAGGTGGGTGCGGAATGACAGATTGCGGGGGTCCCCAGCGGCGAGACCCCCACAATCATACATCTTACCCCCTATCCTTTGGATAGGGGATAAGATGTATTAGGGCCGGAGTACCCCTTTGGCCACATTTCAAAGGCAGTGTCCCGGTAGCCATGTGGCTGGAAAATTCTTGTTCCAAATACCTTAATCTGTGTTTGGGGTATCATGAGTTAACTTTCAGAGCTGTTTTATATATCACACTGCCAATACAGCATACAATAAGGGATCACCGATGTGTAAAGTTTAACATTACTCTGTACAAGATGTGCGGATCATTGGTCACATGACACACTCCCCAGCTAGTTTCTATAAAGAAGCTTCTGGAAAGGGAGGAGTGTCCTAGTCTAACCTCTGCTCCCTAGAGGGATTGACCCAAAACCAGCACAGTCTTGTTCTAGCCAGAGTAGAGTGCACATATCTCCCTGCTCTGCTCCTGCTAGATAGACCAGTGAGTCTGAGCCTGGCTTGGGACAGAAAAGTATATGCACCTAGTCAGAGTGTGCCTCCTAGGTCTAGTCTATCCACTTACCTGTTCCAGCTACAAGCAAGCACTAACTACTGGTACAATTGCAAAAGTAATCTAACCTAAAACAGTTCTGGGTTGTGTGCACAGTAATCACAGCACTGTGCTAAGTTTCTGAGGATTTTACCCAAAAGCCTCCTCCAGTCCACCCTGTGAGGGCATTGTTCTTCAAGTACCTTGTTTCCAGCTCCAGAAAGAGAACATACATTTTAGAAGTGGGGAACAGCTGAGCAAGGACCCTTCTGCAAAACACTAATCTCTTTGTGGACTTCAGTTACAGTTAGTGCTGTGTAGCTAAACACATAATGAAAAGTATCTTTAGCTTATGCCAGGCACATAGGCTATTGGTCCACAAAACCATAAGAAAAGTTCCATGTATCTGCACCACAGTAAGCCGTGTAGGCCATCCATGGTAGAGTCTAAGCTAGTTGCACACAGTTCAAGAAAGAAAGTGGATGCACTCACCCGAAGTTTCTTCTGGCAGGAATCTTTATTCACATGCAATAAAACAGTATGGCGGGTAGACGCAGAGGAGCAGCCTCACAGCGACAGACTGATTTCTGCGCTCCATGCGCAGGAAACAGTCTGTTGCTGTGAGGCTGCTCCTCTGCGTCTACCCGCCATACTAAAACCATCAGTGCAAAACATGGGCAAACCTTTATTATTACTATTCTCTGGCCCAGAGGTCCAACTCCAACCTGTAGTTCTCCAGTGATTGCTAAACTACAACCAGTTTGCATCTACCATTAAGTCTTGCTTTGAGTTGTAGTCTACCCAAAAGTGCTGATGGTGGAGGAATTCCACTCAGGAATTCAAATACAGTAGCCTCACATTGTTTCCAGTGGAATTATGCTGCACCATTCACACTTTGTCCGCAGTCAAAATTCTGGATACCAAACTCCACTGAAAGAATTAAAGGACTGCTGGTCTGACTGCTGGGGCTCCTCGCGATCACTGGGAAGGGACCCAGCTCTCAGTGAGGAGCGAGTGCTGCAGCCGGCACGAGCTCCATTCATTCCAATAAGAACGCCAAAAAAACAGAGTACAGCTCCCAGGCATCATCAGCGCTCCCATAGAAATGAATGGACCGTGTGCCATCTACTGGTAGAAGAAACATGCTCTTCGCTGGGGTCCTATCCCATCCAGTGATCAGTTATTTTTCGTCGGAGTACTCCTTTAATATGTCCATTCTTTCTGTGAAATCCACTTGTCGTCAATGGTAACAGCACATTTGTAAATGGGTCCTGACAGTGTATTGCTCTTTGGCTATGCCCATACTGTACCCTGGCTGCCTTGCCACCCGACATTTCACAGTTGTGTTGAGGGGGGATGATTGTGCGACAGAGGGACGGGGGACGGGTCCAATGGTTTAGATGTTGAGGTTTAGAAACCGACTGTGGCATTGAAATGGTTAAGTGGCTAGGATTGATGTTATCTCTGATCTCGGCCATAGCAGACCGAGGTCAACTGTAATACATAGTTGCCATCCACCATGCATAGAGTAGGTTCAAGTCCTGAGCCTGCTCCATAATTAAGGACAACAAATGATAAAAACCTATAAATGTCTTGGTGTTATTTTTGGAATTATTGGAGACAAAAAAAAAAAAAAATACTCTGGAATAGTATTAGAGTCATAGAGCAAGCGAACCATCTCCTTACACCTCCCATTATTCTTTCCCCAGTAGCGTCAATGGGTCAGTGGAGCATATCCCAACAATCTATCCAACTGGTTACAGTCCAGATTTAGTGGATTCCCTCCATTTTGACTGCTCACGAATTTAATCAGCCCGTAAATTTTCTTAATAAATCCTTACTAAATTCATCTATAGAGGGCGGCTGTTCATCCAGCCAGTGTTGTATAAAGTGTTTACGTGCCGTATACAACATACGTGAAGCTGGTATAACATGTGTTACGCCGAGCGCTCCGGGTCCCCGCTCCTCCCCGGAGCGCTCGCTACACTTCCCTCACTGCAGCGCCCCGGTCGGTTCCACGGACCCGGGGCGCTGCGTTACCACCTCCGGCCGGGATGCGATTCGCGATGCGGGTAGCGCCCGCTCGCGATGCGCACCCCGGCTCCCGTACCTTACTCGCTCCCCGTCAGTTCTGTCCCGGCGCGCGCGGCCCCGCTCCCTAGGGCGCGCGCGCGCCGGGTCTTTGCGATTTAAAGGGCCACTGCACCGCTGATTGGTGCAGTGGTTCCAATTAGTGTTTACACCTGTGCACTTCCCTATATCACCTCACTTCCCCTTCACTCCCTCGCCGGATCTTGTTGCCCTAGTGCCAGTGAAAGCGTTCCTTGTGTGTTCCTTGCCTGTGATTCCAGACCTTCTGCCGTTGCCCCTGACTACGATCCTTGCTGCCTGCCCCGACCTTCTGCTACGTCCGACCTTGCTTCTGTCTACTCCCTTGTACCGCGCCTATCTTCAGCAGCCAGAGAGGTTGAGCCGTTGCTAGGGGATACGACCTGGTCACTACCGCCGCAGCAAGACCATCCCGCTTTGCGGCGGGCTCTGGTGAAAACCAGTAGTGACTTAGAACCGATCCTCTAGCACGGTCCACGCCAATCCCTCTCTGGCACAGAGGATCCACTACCTGCCAGCCGGCATCGTGACAGTAGATCCGGCCATGGATCCCGCTGAAGTTCCTCTGCCAGTTGTCGCTGACCTCACCACGGTGGTCGCCCAGCAGTCACAACAGATTGCGCAACAAGGCCAACAGCTGTCTCAACTGACTGTTATGCTACAACAGTTACTACCACAGCTCCAGCAATCATCTCCTCCGCCAGCTCCTGTACCTCCTCCGCAGCGAGTGGCCGCTTCTGGAATACGACTATCCTTGCCGGATAAATTTGATGGGGACTCTAAGTTTTGCCGTGGCTTTCTTTCCCAATGTTCATTACACTTGGAGATGATGTCGGACCAGTTCCCCACTGAAAGGTCTAAGGTGGCTTTCGTAGTCAGCCTGCTGTCTGGAAAAGCCCTGGCTTGGGCCACACCGCTCTGGGACCGCAATGACCCCGTCACTGCCTCTGTACACTCCTTCTTCTCGGAAATTCGAAGTGTCTTTGAGGAACCTGCCCGAGCCTCTTCTGCTGAGACTGCCCTGTTGAACCTGGTCCAGGGTAATTCTTCCGTTGGCGAGTATGCCGTACAGTTCCGTACCCTTGCTTCAGAATTATCCTGGAATAATGAGGCACTCTGCGCGACCTTTAAAAAAGGCCTATCCAGCAACATTAAAGATGTTCTGGCCGCACGAGAAATCCCTGCTAACCTACATGAACTCATCCATCTTGCCACTCGCATTGACATGCGTTTTTCCGAACGGCGTCAGGAGCTCCGCCAGGATATGGACTCTGTTCGCACGAGGCGTTTCTTCTCCCCGGCTCCTCTCTCCTCTGGTCCCCTGCAATCTGTTCCTGTGCCTCCCGCCGTGGAGGCTATGCAGGTCGACCGGTCTCGCCTGACACCCCAAGAGAGGACACGACGCCGCATGGAGAATCTCTGCCTGTACTGTGCTAGTACCGAACACTTCCTGAAGGATTGTCCTATCCGTCCTCCCCGCCTGGAAAGACGTCCGCTGACTCCGCACAAAGGTGAGACAGTCCTTGATGTCTACTCTGCTTCTCCACGTCTTACTGTGCCTGTGCGGATGTCTGCCTCTGCCTTCTCCTTCTCTGCTGTGGCCTTCTTGGACTCTGGATCTGCAGGAAATTTCATCTTAGCCTCTCTCGTCAACAGGTTCAACATCCCGGTGACCAGTCTCGCCAGACCCCTCTACATCAATTGTGTAAACAATGAAAGATTGGACTGTACTATACGTTTCCGCACGGAGCCCCTTCTAATGTGCATCGGATCTCATCACGAGAGGATTGAACTGTTGGTCCTCCCCAATTGCACTTCTGAAATCCTTCTTGGACTTCCCTGGCTTCAACTCCATTCCCCAATCCTGGATTGGTCCACTGGGGAGATCAAGAGTTGGGGGCCCTCTTGTTCCAAGGACTGCTTAAAACCGGTTCCCAGTAAACCTTGCCGTGTCCCTGTGCTTCCTCATGTAACCGGTCTCCCTAAGGCCTATATGGACTTTGCGGACGTTTTTTGCAAAAAACAAGCTGAGACTCTACCTCCTCACAGGCCTTATGATTGTCCCATTGACCTCCTCCCGGGCACTACTCCACCCCGGGGCAGAATCTATCCTCTGTCCGTCCCAGAGACTCTTGCCATGTCTGAATACGTCCAAGAAAATTTAAAAAAGGGCTTTATCCGTAAATCCTCCTCTCCTGCCGGAGCCGGATTTTTCTTTGTGTCCAAAAAAGATGGCTCTCTACGTCCTTGCATTGACTACCGCGGTCTTAATAAAATCACGGTTAAGAACCGCTACCCCCTACCCCTCATCTCTGAACTCTTTGATCGTCTCCAAGGTGCCCATATTTTTACCAAACTGGACTTAAGAGGTGCTTATAATCTCATCCGCATCAGAGAGGGGGATGAATGGAAAACGGCATTTAACACCAGAGATGGACACTTTGAGTATCTGGTCATGCCCTTTGGTCTATGCAACGCCCCTGCCGTCTTCCAAGACTTTGTTAATGAAATTTTTCGTGATCTACTATACTCCTGTGTTGTTGTATATCTGGACGATATCCTGATTTTTTCTGCCAATCTTGAAGAACACCGCCAGCATGTCCGTATGGTTCTTCAGAGACTTCGTGATAATCAACTCTATGCCAAAATAGAGAAATGTCTGTTTGAATGCCAATCTCTTCCTTTTCTAGGATACTTGGTCTCTGGCCAGGGACTACAAATGGACCCAGATAAACTCTCTGCCGTCTTAGATTGGCCACGCCCCTCCGGACTCCGTGCCATCCAACGTTTTTTGGGGTTCGCCAATTATTACAGGCAATTTATTCCACATTTTTCTACCATTGTGGCTCCTATTGTGGCTTTAACAAAAAAAAATGCCGATCCCAAGTCTTGGCCTCCTCAAGCGGAAGACGCCTTTAAACGACTCAAGTCTGCCTTTTCTTCGGCTCCCGTGCTCTCCAGACCTGACCCATCTAAACCCTTCCTATTGGAGGTTGATGCCTCCTCAGTGGGAGCTGGAGCTGTCCTTCTACAAAAAAACTCTTCCGGGCATGCTGTTACTTGTGGTTTTTTTTCCAGGACCTTCTCTCCGGCGGAGAGGAACTACTCCATCGGGGATCGAGAGCTTCTAGCCATTAAATTAGCACTTGAGGAATGGAGGCATCTGCTGGAGGGATCAAGATTTCCAGTTATTATTTACACCGATCACAAGAACCTCTCCTACCTCCAGTCTGCCCAACGGCTGAATCCTCGTCAGGCCAGGTGGTCTCTGTTCTTTGCCCGATTTAATTTTGAAATTCACTTTCGGCCTGCTGATAAAAACATTAGGGCCGATGCTCTCTCTCGTTCCTCAGATGCCTCTGAAATTGAACTCTTTCCTCAACACATCATTCCTCCTGACTGCCTGATTTCCACTTCTCCAGCCTCCATCAGGCAAACTCCTCCAGGAAAGACCTTTGTTTCTCCACGCCAACGCCTTGGGATCCTCAAATGGGGTCACTCCTCCCATCTCGCAGGTCATGCGGGCATCAAGAAATCTGTGCAACTCATCTCTCGCTTCTATTGGTGGCCGACTCTAGAGACTGATGTGGTGGACTTTGTGCGAGCCTGCACTATCTGTGCCCGGGATAAGACTCCTCGCCAGAAGCCCGCTGGTTTTCTTCATCCTCTACCTGTCCCCGAACAACCTTGGTCTCTGATTGGTATGGATTTTATTACTGACTTACCCCCATCCCATGGCAACACTGTTATTTGGGTGGTCGTTGATCGATTCTCCAAAATGGCACATTTCATCCCTCTTCCTGGTCTTCCTTCAGCGCCTCAGTTGGCTAAACAATTTTTTGTACACATTTTTCGTCTTCACGGGTTGCCTACACAGATCGTCTCGGATAGAGGCGTCCAATTTGTGTCTAAATTCTGGAGGGCTCTCTGTAAACAACTCAAGATTAAATTAAATTTTTCTTCTGCATACCATCCTCAATCCAATGGACAAGTAGAGAGAATTAACCAGATCTTGGGTGACTATTTACGACATTTTGTTTCCTCCCGCCAGGATGACTGGGCAGATCTTCTACCTTGGGCCGAATTCTCGTATAATTTCAGAATCTCTGAATCTTCCTCCAAATCTCCGTTTTTCGTGGTGTACGGCCGTCACCCTCTTCCCCCCCTCCCTACCCCCTTGCCCTCTGGTCTGCCCGCTGTGGATGAAATTTCTCGTGATCTTTCCACCATATGGAAAGAGACCCAAAATTCTCTCTTACAGGCTTCTTCTCGCATGAAGAGATTCGCAGATAAGAAAAGAAGAGCTCCTCCCATTTTTTCCCCTGGAGACAAGGTATGGCTCTCCGCTAAATATGTCCGTTTCCGTGTCCCGAGCTATAAGTTGGGACCACGCTATCTTGGTCCTTTTAAAGTTTTGTGTCAAATTAATCCTGTCTCTTACAAACTTCTTCTTCCTCCTTCTCTTCGTATCCCTAATGCCTTTCACGTCTCTCTTCTTAAACCTCTCATCCTCAACCGTTTTTCTCCTAAATCTGTTCCTCCCACTCCTGTTTCCGGCTCCTCGGACATCTTCTCTGTCAAAGAGATTTTGGCCTCTAAAAAGGTCAGGGGAAGAACTTTTTTTTTAGTGGATTGGGAGGGTTGTGGTCCAGAAGAGAGGTCCTGGGAACCTGAGGACAATATCCTGGACAAAAGTCTGATCCTCAGGTTCTCAGGCCCCAAGAAGAGGGGGAGACCCAAGGGGGGGGGTACTGTTACGCCGAGCGCTCCGGGTCCCCGCTCCTCCCCGGAGCGCTCGCTACACTTCCCTCACTGCAGCGCCCCGGTCGGTTCCACGGACCCGGGGCGCTGCGTTACCACCTCCGGCCGGGATGCGATTCGCGATGCGGGTAGCGCCCGCTCGCGATGCGCACCCCGGCTCCCGTACCTTACTCGCTCCCCGTCAGTTCTGTCCCGGCGCGCGCGGCCCCGCTCCCTAGGGCGCGCGCGCGCCGGGTCTTTGCGATTTAAAGGGCCACTGCACCGCTGATTGGTGCAGTGGTTCCAATTAGTGTTTACACCTGTGCACTTCCCTATATCACCTCACTTCCCCTTCACTCCCTCGCCGGATCTTGTTGCCCTAGTGCCAGTGAAAGCGTTCCTTGTGTGTTCCTTGCCTGTGATTCCAGACCTTCTGCCGTTGCCCCTGACTACGATCCTTGCTGCCTGCCCCGACCTTCTGCTACGTCCGACCTTGCTTCTGTCTACTCCCTTGTACCGCGCCTATCTTCAGCAGCCAGAGAGGTTGAGCCGTTGCTAGGGGATACGACCTGGTCACTACCGCCGCAGCAAGACCATCCCGCTTTGCGGCGGGCTCTGGTGAAAACCAGTAGTGACTTAGAACCGATCCTCTAGCACGGTCCACGCCAATCCCTCTCTGGCACAGAGGATCCACTACCTGCCAGCCGGCATCGTGACAACATGTTCCATCGCCTACTGCTTTCCAGGTACTATTAACATAAATTCTTCTATTTTGTTAGCCATTAAAAGGCAAATAAACTGCAAGACTCATATTTTGTTTCTCTTATTGATAGCAATAAAACCATAATAAACATCCTATAAAGGGATTGAAGGAAGTGATGCCTGGAAAGCAGAGGAGTTGGACCAATCCTGATCTCGTGAATTAGATCGGCTCGCTCAGTCTGACATCTATTACAAGTTGGATCATCTCTGATTTCCTTATGGTATAAGGATTGTGGGGTCCTGTATACTATAACGCATTGAGATTTTAAGTCAGGTTTTTAAAACTTCTCTATATTGTTTTTCTTCGATTGGATCTCAGTCATCCTCCTTTTTTTTTCTTTTTTATTAATTAAGTGGATAAACGTTTAGATAATAGTATATAATAGAAATTGATCTTGATGATGAACCAACACCACTGCTCAAAGCCATTGCTGGATTATGGGGAACATGACATATATCTCCCACTG
This sequence comes from Hyla sarda, assembly GCF_029499605.1. Lineage (NCBI taxonomy): Eukaryota > Metazoa > Chordata > Amphibia > Anura > Hylidae > Hyla > Hyla sarda. The sequence goes on along the minus strand of NC_079198.1, from coordinate 12,651,266 downwards.
TATGTATAGGGCTGCTTTTACACTGGTGGAAAATCTTCAGCATATTACAGAATTAACGTTGCAAATCACATTTTAAGAAACCTCTTTCATACTGTCTCTTCCTGGTTAGGAAACAGTGCAACCCAGATCTCACCACAACCACTTTTTCTACCTACTTGGACAATCCCCCCTAAATTGTGGCCCCCTAACTGGGTGACGGCCCCTACACTAACCTGCATGCAAGGGTGTCAGAGTAGTCAGAATAGTTAGACAAACCAGGTTAGAAACACAAGGGCAAACACATCAGCAAACTATGGTTAATCAGAATACAGGCCAGAAGTCAGAAACCAAGAGAGCAACTCAGTACAAAATCTCAAACCAAGGGACAGTCAGGGCAGTTCATTGTTCAAACCTAGACAGCAATGTGGTACAAAATCAGCAAACAAAGAGAGGTTAGGTCACAAGCAGAGGTTAGGTACATAGGATAAAGAGGAACAAGGAAATCTAGCGACAGGAAAAAAAACTATCACAGACACAGGTAAAGACAAGGTACATACGACAAGTAAGGTAGACAAGAACTGTCCAGAGCAGGAGCAAATCCCCCCTAGCAAACCTCTCTTGCTTCAGACAGTTCCTCGCACGGACAGAGGTGGCAGCAGAGAGCACTTTGGTCAGACTGGAAAGAACTACACAACTTCCTGTGGAACATACAGCAGCTGATAAGTACTGGAAGGCTTAGATTTTATATACAGTGGGGCAAAAAAGTATTTAGTCAGCCACCCATTGTGCAAGTTCTCCCACTTAAAAAGATGAGAGAGGCCTGTCATTTTCATAATAGGTATACCTCAACTACCAGAGACAAAATGAGAAAAAAAATCCATAAAATCACATTGTCTGATTTTTTTAAGAATTTATTTGCAAATTATGGTAGAATATAAGTATTTGGTCGCCTACAAACAAACAAGATTTCTGGTTCTCACAGACCAGCAACTTCTTCTTTAAGAGTCTCCTCTGTCCTCCACTCGTTACCTGTATTAACCCATTAACGACGCAGGACGTATATTTACGTCCTGCGCCGGCTCACGCGATATCAAGCGGGATCGCGCCGCGATCCCGCATCATATCGCGTCGGTCCCGGCGCTAATCAACGGCCGGGACCCGCGGCTAATACCACACATCGCCGATCGCGGCGATGTGCGGTATTAACCCTTTGGAAGCGGCGGTCAAAGCTGACCGCCGCTTCTAAAGTGAAACTGAAAGTATCCCGGCTGCTCAGTCGGGCTGTTCGGGACCGCCGCGGTGAAATCACGGCATCCCGAACAGCTGATCGGACACCGGGAGGGCTCTTACCTGCCTCCTCGGTGTCCAATCGACGAATGACTGCTCCGTGCCTGAGATCCAGGCAGGAGCAGTCAAGCGCCGATAATGCTGATCACAGGTGTGTTAATACACACCTGTGATCAGGATGAGAGATCAGTGTGTGCAGTGTTATAGGTCCCTATGGGACCTATAACACTGCAAAAAAAAAGTAAAAAAAAGTGTTAATAAAGGTCATTTAACCCCTTCCCTAATATAACTTTGAATCACCCCCCTTTTCCCATAAAAAAATAAAACAGTGTAAAAAAAATAAAATAAACATATGTGGTATCACCGCGTGCATAAATGTCCGAACTATAAAAATATATAATTAATTAAGCCATACGGTCAATGGCGTACGCACAAAAAAATTCCAAAGTCCAAAAAAGCGTATTTTGGTAACTTTTTATAACATTAAAAAATGAATAAAAAGTGATCAAAAAGTCCGATCAAAACAAAAATCATACCGATAAAAACTTCAGATCACGGCGCAAAAAATGAGTCCTCATACCGCCCCGTATGTGGAAAAATAAAAAAGTTATAGGGGTCAGAAGATGACATTTTTAAACGTATAAATTTTCCTGCATGTAGTTATGATTTTTTCCAGAAGTGCGACAAAATCAAACCTATATAAGTAGGGTATCATTTTAACCGTATGGACCTACAGAATAATGATAAGGTGTAATTTTTACCGAAATATGCACTGCGTAGAAACGGAAGCCCCCAAAAGTTACAAAATGGCGTTTTTTTTTTCAATTTTGTCGCACAATGATTTTTTTTTCCGTTTCGCCGTGCATTTTTGGGTAAAATGACTAATGTCACTGCAAAGTAGAATTGTCGACGCAAAAAATAAGCCATAATATGGATTTTTAGGTGGAAAATTGAAAGGGTTATGATTTTTAAAAGGTAAGGAGGAAAAAACGAAAGTGCAAAAACGGAAAAACCCTGAGTCCTTAAGGGGTTAATGGCTCCTGTTTGAACTTGTTATCAGTATAAAAGATACCTGTCCACAACCTCAAACAGTCACACTCCAAACTCCACTATGGCCAAGACCAAAGAGCTGTCAAAGGACACCAGAAAATAAATTAGGCAAAATAGGCAAGCAGCTTGGTGTTAAGAAATCAACTGTGGGAGCAATTATTAGAAAATGGAAGACATACAAGACAACTGATAATCTTCCTCGATCTGGGGCTCCACGCAAGATCTCACCCCATGGTGTCAAAATGATCACAGGAACGGTGAGCAAAAATACCAGAACCACACGGGGGGACCTAGTGAATGACCTGCAGAGAGCTGGGACCAAAGTAACAAAGGCTACCATTAGTAACACACTACGCCGCCAGGGACTCAAATCATGCAGTGCCAGACGTGTCACTCAACTTAAGCCAGTACATGTCTGGGCCTGACTGAGGTTTGCTAGAGAGCATTTGGATGATTCAGAAGAGGATTGGTAGAATGTCATATGGTCAGATGGAACTAAAGTAGAACTTTTTGGTAAAAACTCAACTAGTCGTGTTTGGAGGAGAAAGAATGCTGAGTTGCATCCAAAGAACACCATACTTACTGTGAAGCATGGGGGTGGAAACATCATGCTTTGGGGCTGTTTTCTGCTAAGGGACCAGGAGGACTGATCCATGTAAAGGAAAGAATGAATGGGGCCATGTATCGTGAGATTTTGAGTGAAAACTTCCTTCCATCAGTAAGGGCATTGAAGATGAAACGTGGCTGGGTCTTTCAGCATGAAAACGTTCCAAAACATACCGCCCGGGCAACGAAACATTTCATGGTCCTGGAGTGGCCTAGCCAGTCTCCAGATCTCAACCCCATAGAAAACCTTTGGAGGGAGTTGAAAGTCTGTGTTGTCCAGCGACAGCCCCAAAACATCACTGCTCTAGAGGAGATTTGCATGGAGGAATGGGCCAAAATACCAGCAACACTGTGTGAAAACCTTGTGAAGACTTACAGAAAATGTTTGACCTCTGTCATTGCCAACAAAGGATATATAAAAAAAGTGTTGAGATTAGCTTTTGTTGTTGATGAAATACTTATTTTCCACCATAATTTGAAAAATAAATTCTTTAAAAATCAGACAATGTGATTTTATTGATTTTTTTTTGCTCATTATGCCTCTCATAGTTGAGGTTATAACCTATGATGGAAATTACAGCCTCTCATCTTTTTTAGTGCGAGAACTTGTACAATTGGTGGCTGGCTAAATACTTTCTTGCCCCACACACAAGTAGTTTACAAATCTATATAACTTCTGGCACCAGTTGATGTAAAATGTTTTTTTTTTCCCCTCCGGAGTACCCCTTCAACTTTCTTAATATATTCACCTATAGAGGGCGTCTTTTTACCCAACCGGTGTTGCACAATTTGTTTACGTGCTGTATATAAACATAAATGTGTTATGTGTTCCACGCCAAGACTGTTTTCCAGGTATCATTAACAGCATTTCTTCTATTTTTGATAGCCATAAAAACATATATTAGCTACAAGTCTATTATTTTGTACCTCTTGCTGACAGCAATAAAATCGTCTACCACACATTCTGTAAGGTGTGTGCGCACGTGCGGGTAAGCTGATGCAGTTTTCGAAGTAAATCCAGGAACAGATCATAAATGGAGGATTTGTACAGATGGAACATTGAGAATTCTCCTCCTTTCACATTCAGAATTGGCTTTTGCCTTAAAAACTGCACACAAAAAAACAAATCCATACGAGGGCTTGTTTTTTGTGGGACAGATTGTATTTTGTAATGCCGTCCTTTTAGGGTTCATATATTTTATTAGTTAATTTTTATTAACTTTTTTTTCTGTTGAAATGGAAAAACAAGATTTTTATCATTCATTCTTTGCATTTAAATCTATGCCGCCCACTGTACGGTAAAAAATAAATAAATAAAAGAATAAAAATGTTACAGATTTTTTCTGCGGGTCGTTACAATTACAGACATACAAAAGGTATATAGTTTTTTCTTTACTATGTTGCCATAGTCTGAGTTCACACAATGTAAAATTATTAATTTTTTAATGGTTCTATTATGGCTAGGTTCACACAGCATAGAAATCTGGGCATATTTTGAAAAATGCACAAATAATCCTGGAAAATATGCGCCAATTTTCTTGGGAAATTCGTCAAGTAAACTTAAAGGGGCACTCCGTCGAAAAACATCTTATCCCCTTTCCAAAGGACAGTTCCTGACACGGACAAAGGTGTCAGCAGAGAGCACTGTGGACAAGACAGTTCTTAAAATGGACAGAGATGTCAGCAGAGAGCACTGTGGTCATGATGTCAGCAGAGAGCTCTGTGTTCCAAAAAGAAAAGAATTTCCTCTGTAGCATTCAGCAGCTAATAAGTACTGGAAGGATTACATTTTTTTAATAGAAGTAATTTACAAATCTGTTTAACTTTCTGGCAACAGTTGATAAAAAAAAAATGTTTTACACCGGAGTATCCCTTTAAGGTTTTATAGTTCTCTCTGAATGATCTAGTTGAGTATGACCTATGAGAGTCAGATTGTTGGCCAATAACAGTGTGCTGTAATATGTTACGGGTTACTATTAGATATCATTAAGCATTACCCAAAACAGAAACCAGAGTTTTGGGACTTATTGTCCCGTGATTGGTGACTAATTTTGCTTGTGGGCAACAACTACTGGATTTTCTACCTTACCCTGTACTGGCTATGACTGGCTTAACTTTTTGACTGTATTATATTTTAGGTTTAAATTATTTTCGGGTGGGGAAGCAGGTCACTGACTCCTGGAAAAGAAAAGGGATAGGAATGCACCAGGCTAGGAAGGATTTAAATGGGAACTCTGGTGGGGGGGTGGGGGGGGGGGGAATGTTTTATCAACTGGTGCCAAAAAGTTTTACAGATTTGTAAATTTCTTCTATTTAAAAATGTTAACCCTTCCAGTACTTATCAGCTGCTGTATACTGCAGATATACTACAGAGAAATTTGTGAATTAGTCTGACCACAGTGCTCTCTGCTTACACCTTTCCTGAGCAGGAGAAGTTTGCTTCTAATTTTGAAAGTTCCTGACACAGACAGAGGTGTCAGCAGAGAGCACTGTTGTCAGACTTGAATTTTCTCTGTAGTACACAGCAGCTGATAAGTACTGGAAGGATTAAGATTTTTATATAGAAGTAATTTACAAATCTGTTTAAGTTTCTGGCACCAGTTAATTTAAAAACATTAGTTTTTTACTTGTTCCCCTTTAACCTTGTGTTTGAAGACCTCCTCACGCTATGAAAAAATCTAATGTTCCCTGAGTTTAAAGGGGTACTCCGCCCCTAGACATCTTATCCCCTATCCAAAGGAAAGGGGATAAGATGTCAGATCGCCGGGGTCCCGCTGTTGGGGACCCCGGGGATCGCTGCTGCAGCACCCCGCCATCATTACTGCCAAGTGCGACCCTAAGAGTCTGGAGTCATAGGAGCCTCAAGTCAAGTCTGCAGCCACAAGATGCAAGTCTACAAGTAAGATAAAGTCACAGCTCAGTCAGTCTTCAGTCAAGTCAGTCACTGTCATCTATTGTCAAGTCAGAGTGGCCTGCACTAAAATTGTCCAAATCTACTGCAAGTCCCAGCAAGCCCTTAAGGTCCCTGAAGTCCCTGGTCACCTCTGTGGGCCCTGGCTGAACTGTATAGACTGTTCCATCTGTAAAGCTACCAATGTCCATAACTTGGTGTTGGAGTCATTATTGCCTAGCCCAGGATCGGGTGGTATTGAGGATAAACTCCGCCCTGGCGTCACGAATACTGGATTAATGTGATCTGCCCCTAGGGTAATTCCATCTGCCCTGCATCTCACACCCCATACCACATTACATCTTCCTAAATTAGTGCAAAGCTTTAGTGATAAAAGTACAGTGTTTTTTTATGCATACATTTTATATATCTTTCTATGTCATTCATGTGTGTCATCCTTAGGCAGTCCAGTAATGCTGGGACTTGTAGTTATAGAATAGTTGGAGGTACAGTGTTTGGATAACTATTTTTTGCTGCAGTGTTGCCTACAGCTTTTGCAAATCTACAACTCCCAGCATGCCCAGACATCCTTTGACTATCCAGGAATGCTTTGAGTTGTAGTTTTGCAACAGCTGGAGGCACATGTTTGGTAACACTCTGTGTTCTAACAGTGTTGCGGTAAGTTGTGTTCCTCCTGCAGCCTTGTCAATCAGCCATCTCGTGTCCATGACCCCTGGACACCCTCGTGGTGCTGTGGGACTCATCAGTGTCCCAGGAGGTATGGGGACCCCTAGTGGTGAGATTTTCAAAGGCAGTTTTCTTTAATAAAATGTGAAAATATTATAAAGAGGTATATAAGAAAAACTATTGTACAACATGTAAAAAGTTTTTATATCTGAAAGTGCCCATTTAACTCTGTAATACATGGAAAGGGGGGCAATAGGGGCCACACACATACATGGAGAAGGAAACAGTAACAACTTGAGCTGTGCCCCTACCCTTTCCCATTGGATCCCTGTCACCTGGGTGCTCAACACTCTTCTGAATTACATCAGGATGATCTGAAATCTCATCTCTATACAATAAAGGTAATAATGACGGCAGATTATAGGTTCTCCTTTGAGTCATCCAGTAGATACCAGAGTCCAAACAATGTCACGCCCGGCATATCATAACTTATTAAATAACCACAGATAATGCTGGAAGGTGTAACAAGGTTAATAGGACATAATGTATAGGCTGTGAAATCTCAAAATGCCACCATAGAGCTTAGCCAAAGAAGCTGTAACTCTGACTGTTGAGACCCAATTAGCTCCGAGCAGGCTATAACTACCCCTCCCCCTTATTACAATAATTAATTAAATAATAACTGACACAACAACAATTCAACTTTTCCGTGGGTGGGGATCGGCCACAGCTTTATTTATAAAATTACTTATATAAATAACAATTTAACTGTAACAAAGACACCGATTGGCTTCTTGCCAACCCGAGAGATGCTGCCACACCGTCCTGTGTGGAGGTCTACCCCGGGTTGACCCCGCTTTCACCGTCTTCTTACCGCCAAGCTGTGACTTACAATAAACAGACATACAAAAAAGGGAGGGAGGGAGGGCAAAACTCCGGGTCCTGGGCAGATTGAGGGGGGGGGAAGGGAGGCACCACAGATATAAATACCCAGGGGAGGGCCCCTGAAAGCCCGGGAAACTATTAAGCCCCTGATTGGTGCACTCCTTCCCCCCCACCCATGGGACATACCACTATATTTACCCACAAGTTTTACAGGCGGGGGAGGGGGCTAAAAAACCTTGCCTGTACATTTCTTAACCCCTTAACTGCTCACCAGTCAGGTGGCAAGCTAGTTATGCACAGCTTGCCCCTCCAGTACAAGAAGAGTGGTAGGAGAGTGGAGACATTGGGGGATGTAAATTAAAGTCAATGCATATGCACCACTAGGGGTCCCCATACCTCCTGGGACACTGATGAGTCCCACAGCAGCATGAGTGTGTCCAAGGGTCATGGACACGAGATGGATGATTGACAAGGCTGGAGAAGGAACACAACTTGCCACAACACTGTTATAACACAGAGTGTTATCAAACATGTGCCTCCAGCTGTTGCAAAACTACAACTCCATGCATTCCTGGATAGTCAAAGGATGTCTGGGCATGCTGGGAGTTGTATATTAAAGCTGCCTTAATAGCCCAGGCTTAAAGGAGTGCTCTGCCCCTAAACCTCTTATTCCAAAGGATAAGGGAAAAGATGTCTAATTGCAGGGGGTACCACTGCTGGAGACCCCGGTGATCTCCCTGCTGCACCTGGCGTTCGTTTAGAGCGTCGGGTGCAGCGCCGGAGGCTCGTGATGTCACGGCCACGCCATGTTGTTTATGTCACGGCCACGCCCCCTCAATGCAAGTCTATGGGAGGGGGAGTGACAGCAATCACGCCCCCTCCCATAGACTTGCATCGAGGGGGAATGGCCGTGACATCAGGAGTGGGGCGTGACCGTGACGTCACGAGCCTCCACCCCGCATCGCCAGTCATCCGGCACGGAACGAAGTTTGCTTCGTGCCCCGGATGTCTGGGGTGCCGCAGCGAAGATCGCGGGTGTCCCCCGCGATCAGACATCTTATCCCCTATCCTTTGGATAGGGTATAACATGTCTAGGGGTGGAGTACCCCTTTAATTTGGATGTTTCACTTACTTTTTTTCCCTGCACTGTGGATGTTGTCCTCAGTAAAAGACAAGACGTGAATTGTACCAACCGTTTGTGTGTTATTATTAGTTATTGTGTTTGTCTATAATTGTGACTTAGAGAACAATCAGAACGCATTTTATTGGTCAACAACCCGAAAATTAATCATGATAATTCTGAAGGATTCACTCACCGTTTCAACCTTACAAATTTTTTATTTTTTTTTATAAAACTTTAAATCATGTAGTTGATCCCTATTACTACTAATGTTAGGGATTATATGTTATTTGATGCCATGCTTTTTATTGACATGGCTGCTACCACGGTGCTGACTGCCAAGATGAGGCATAAGACACTCCCGCCATGCCCTCACGCGGATATTTAAGGCTCATTACCGCCTTTCTGTTTGTTCTTTAACCTTTATATGTTTTCGTTCCTATCATAACCCGGTAATTATAAGCTGAAGTAAATGAATCCCTACAATATATTTATCCCCGATAATTACCATCCCATAGGAAAAGCTCTTACAGGCCTCTATGTTGCCCTTTGTCATCTGTAAAGTTGTATTATTCAATTATTATTTATTAGTTTATCTATTTTAGGGTTGATAACTAACATGTTTGGCATTACAGGCCCTTCTATGGCCACTTCCGACCATACAGTGCCGCACCTATCCATGGGTCACTTCTAGTATCACATCTGATCCTCACTAAAGTGAATGGGGATGGGCTCTAATACCTCCCATAACATGAACATTACATTTTTTTTGTTAATTTTGGACAATTACTTTATACAATGATACATCCACGGGTTTTTAGTGGTCTAAATTTGGCCTTCAAGAGACTGAGAAAACTGGATGCCACGAATAGAGAGTCTTCCAGCTTCTAACTATAGAACCGGGCCCAGAGCTGAAGCTTACGGAGAAGATTACCGGAGATCCCCGGCCCGGAACGGGACAAGGTAAGTACCGTTGTCATTAGTGCCACCTGCACTACCTGTTGGTGCCGACAGGTTAGTGCAGGTGACACTGGTGACAGATTTCCTTTAATCCTTTCAGTACTTATCACCTGCTGTATGCTCCAGAGGAAGTTGTGTAGTTCTTTCCAGTCTGACCACAGTGCTCTCTGCTGACACCTCTGTCCATGTCAGGAACTGTCCAGAGCAGGAGCAAATCCCCATAGCAAACCTCTCCTGCTCTGGACAGTTCCGGACATGGACAGAGGTGTCAGCAGAGAGCACTGTGGTCAGACTGAAAAGAACAACTCAACTTCCTCTGGAACATACAGCAGCTGATAACTACTGGAAGGGTTAAGATTTTTAAATAGAAGAAAATTACAAATCTGTTTAACTTTCGGGAAACAAAATCTATCTATGTGCTTTCATATGAGGACCTATTGTGCCAATTTCACACCCTGTTCTCTCTTTTTTAATTTAAGGAGCGACAATACCTGATAAGGACATACTATTATTGTTCATATTAAAGAAGATGTCCAGTGGTAAGATATTTATTCCCTATCCACAGGATTGGGGGGTAAATGTCTGATCGTGGGGTGTCCGACTGCTGGGACCCCCTTTGATCTCCCATACAGGCCCCCAACCAGCTCATCCTTGGCTCTGCTCCTGTATGTGACATTTCGCACCCAGCACGTGAACTGGTCGAAACACGTCCCCCCCCCTGGTCATCTCTATGAGAGAGGCAGACATACAGTGTCTCCGCCTCTCCCATATAGATAAATGGAGGGGCGTGTTTCGAACAGCTGGCATGCTGGTATGAAACTGGTACTAGCAGAGCAGAGGTGGGCCCGAGCCAGGGCCCCGTACAGGAGATTGCGGGTTGTCCCAGCAGTTGGACCCCCCGCAATCAGACTTTTATCCCCTTTCCTGCAGATAGGGGCGAAACATTATTAAGTTTTGGTGTCTTGGTGTTAACCTCACACAAACCATTAGGGTCGTCCGTTTAGCACAAGCCAGTAAGTGCCTTAAGAGGAAAAGACTTAAAGGGGTACTCCACCCCTAGACATCTTATCCTCTATGCAAAGTATAGGGGATAAGATGTCTGACCGTGGGGGTTCCGCAGCTGGGACTCCCGCGATCTCTGTGCAGCACCCAACGAACGCTGGGTGACTGTAGCGTTGATGTCACAGCCACGCCCCTTGTGATGTCACACCACACCCCCTCAATGCAAGTCTATGGGAGGGGGCGTGGCGGCTGCCACGCCCCCTCCCATAGACTTGCATTGAGGGGGCGTGGCATGATGTCACAAGGGGGGGGCGTGACCGTGACATCACGACCCCGCCGCCCGCTCCAAGCCTTCTGTACAAAATGTTCCGAATGCTGGGGCAGCGGAGTACCCCTTTAATATCTTACATTTGTAGTGACTCTAAGGAAACACTTGGGGTCCCTCTATATACTCTAGCTACCTGTGACTACAGTGACATCTACTGAATGCCTAAACGACAAGTATCAACTGGCCCTGCCCTACTAGGGGGTTAACGGCAAGTGCTGCAAATTCTGAATTAGAAATTTCTGCAAAAATTTGTGGAAAATTCTACAGCTGCACAGTCTATGGAGATACAGCAGAATAATGGCCCTCATTTACTTAGGAAATCGGGTTGTAAGTCTATGTTGCTTTCTTACCCGACTGCTTTTTTCCCCTGATATTTATTATTATGTCGCATCCTGTTTGTCGCACGTGGGTTTTGTTGGTTTTGGTTTCCAACTCCTCTGAGTTATCGGGAAAAAATCCACAACAATTGAACCAATTCGGGTTGGAAACCTTTATAAATACGGGGGAAAGCTCAGAAATGTCGGTTTATGCCCCTTTTGAGGGGTTGGTAGAATCGACATCGGGTCCGTCGGGAAAAAATTTTGCAGCGTGTCGCAGACTGGCGCACGATGTCTGCGACATGTCGCAGACAAAGATGCGACAAAAAAACCCGACAAAACAAGTTGGGTTTAGAATAGTAAATGAGGGCCATTGTGCTCAAGACAGATCAGGCCTGGCAGATATTGCAATATATCTATCTATCTATCTATCTATCTATCTATCAATCTAAATACGAAAAATAGGATGCAGCACACCACAAATTGCAATCAGGAGTGTTGGTTTATTCCATAACGTGCAGAGGACAACGTTTCGCCAGCCTGGTTGGCGAAACGTTGTCCTCTGCACGTTATGGAATAAACCAACACTCCTGATTGCAATTTGTGGTGTGCTGCATCCTATTTTTCGTATATGGATAAAGGAACCGGTGGACCCAGGCTCCAAGTATGCGAGCACCCCGAATCTACCTATATCTATTATTGCTTGATGTGCTGCTTTTAATTGGATTATCTATCAATCTATATATATATACATATATATATATATATATATATATATATATATATATATATAAAACCCTGTTTCCCTGAAAATAAACCGTACCCCGAAAGTAAACCCTAGCAGGATTATCAGGGTGGGCTGCACTATAAGCCCTACCCCGAAAATAAGACCTAGGCGTGGGGTAATCAACTGGCAGACGTGTCCCTGTTGCCAAGCAACAGAAGGAGATCCCGCGGCTGCCAAGAGCTGCAGCTTCCGTACAGTACAAGTTGCGAACGCTACTGTATGAAGGTAGGGAAGTGCTGGTCTCTGCTGGGGATGAAATGTGTACCGTAGTTTATTATGGCAGAGGGGTGGGGGGCACTGTAGGAGTGTGGAGGACGATGGGGGAAGGGGAGGATGGGGGGGCTGTAGGAGTGTGGAGGATGGGGGGCTGCAGGAGTTGGAGGATGGGGGGCTGTGGGAGGATGGGGGGCTGTAGCAGTGTGAAAAATGGGGGGGGCGGCATCCTCCACATTGCTACAGCCCCCCATCCTCCACACTGCTACAGCCCCCCCATCCTCCACATTGCTACAGCCCCCCTCCTCCACACTGCTACAGACCCCCATCCTTTACACTGCTACAGCCCCCCCCACCCCATGTTGTTCAGGGTACATACCGTAAATAAATAAGCCCTACCCTGAAAATAAGCCCTAGTGTGTTTTTTGTGACTAAAATGAATATAAGACCCGGTCTTATTTTCTGAGAAACACGGTATATATATATATCTACGACTAAGCACCTGAGTGTGCGAAACGCGTCAGATTGTGTCCTGTCTTAAGCGTGTGAATAAAGCCATTGACAAGTTTTACCTGCATCTTCCTGAGTGCTGGACGTTTTTCTTGTGTGATATATATATATATATATATATATATATATATATGAGGGTATTGGTTAATATTGCATCAGATAAAAGCCTATCAATAATGACTGCTGTCACTTTATAGTCGGGTATAAGTGATCCTTCCATCTCTATGGGCCACTGTATAATTATGGAGCTCGATCCGCCGTAGGTATCATCACCCTTACACAATGGACACATTCTGTTCATACTCTATGATATATGTGCGGTAGATATCAGCCTGGAAACATTCAATATCTATATATATAGATAACAGCTGGCACAGTAAGAGAAGGGTAGAGATTATACCGTCCACTACCACCTTGGCACCATTACCACTAAGCTTTTCAGCAACCACTACTATAAGGTTATGTTCACACAGGCAAACTAAAGAAACTGCACCGATTTCAGCCGCCTCAAACGTACCACTCCCGTTAACCTCAATGGTGGATGTTGAACCATTTGCAGTGACATGTTACCTATTTCCACATGGTTATGCTCTGAAGCCCTCATTATAATCAATGCCAGCTCCAGGGCTGCCCGCCGTGCACTGGGCAGGGCTCAGATAAAACCCACGGTGCAGCGCTGAACCCACAGACATGGGTATAAACGCACCCTTAGTCTACAAAACAACAAAGTAGACAATGTGATGTCATCATACATGGTGCCATGTGATCTCACCAGGAGAGGCGACTTCACTGCTCGCCACAGATCGATATTGTCTACCACAGGGGCAACCGTCAGTACTTGCCACCAAAGCCCCCATCATGCTCTGCCAAAGGTTTCCCCTCAGTGCCTGTTACAGGAAGGCCCCCCACCCATCCCAATAGTTTGCTAACATTTACACCTTCATGGAACAACACAAAACCCCCTTTACTGTCTTGAGTGCCTTACACTAAGAATCCTATAGTGGCTCCCAGAGTTGCCCTTTTAGTGCCATAGGGGTCCACTTTAATGTCAACTACAGGGGCAACATTTAGTGCCACAGGGGCAAACTGTAGCCTACCATAAGTGTCTTTAATGTCTTCACTGCCTGCCATAGGTTAATCCCCATAAATGTCTGCCACAGCTGCCCCCTTAATACTTGCCATAGGAGTATCCCCATTACTGTCTACCACAGGTACCCTTTTTAGTTCTTACCATAGATGAATACCCATAAGTGTCTGCCACAGGTGCCCCCCTTCATACTTGCCATAGATGTATCCCCATTACTGTCTGCCACAGGGGCCCTCTTTAACTCTTGCCATATGTTTTTCCCTTTTACTGTCTGCCACAGGTGCCCCCTTAATGCTTGCCATAGGTGTATCCCCATTACTGTCTGCCACAGGTGCCCCCCCTTAATGCTTGCCATAGGTGTATCCCCATTATTGTCTGCCACAGGTGCCCCCCCCCTTAATGCTTGCCATAGGTGTATCCCCATTATTGTCTGCCACAGGTGCCCCCCCTTAATGCTTGCCATAGGTGTATCCCCATTATTGTCTGCCGCAGGTGCCCCCCCCCTTAATGCTTGCCATAGGTGTATCCCCATTATTGTCTGCCACAGGTGCCCCCCCCTTAATGCTTGCCATAGGTGTATCCCCATTATTGTCTGCCACAGGTGCCCCCCCCTAATGCTTGCCATAGGTGTATCCCCATTAGTGTCTGCCAGAGGTGCCCCCCCCCTTAATGCTTGCCATAGGTGTATTCCCATTACTGTCTGCCACAGGTGCCCCCCCTTAATGCTTGCCATAGGTGTATCCCCATTGCTGTCTGCCGCAGGTGTCCCCCCTTAATGCTTGCCATAGGTGTATCTCCATTGCTGTCTGCCACAGGTGCCCCCCCCTTAATGCTTGCCATAGGTGTATCCCCATTACTGTCTGCCACAGGTGCCCCCCCCCCCTTAATGCTTTCCATAGGCATATCCCCATTACTGTCTGACACAGGTGCCCCCTTTAATGCTTGCCATAGGTGTATCCCCATTACTGTCTGACACAGGTGCCCCCCTTAATGCTTGCCATAGGTGCTACTTTAACAGTAGAACTGACACACCTAGATAATGTTCACACGGCGGAATTTTAGCAGAATGTCCAAGCAGGAACATTTCCGGCAACATTCCGCAGACGGGGGCGCCGGCAAAACACGCTGGCACTAGGACCGCTTGGATATGCTCTGTCTCCATAGACGATAATGCATTTCCGTGCGCATTTCTTAGAAAGAATTGACCAGATGTCCAGATGTTTCCGCCACAGAAATTCCGCATAGTGCAGCAGAATCCTATTGAAAACAATAGACTTTGCTGCAATGGAATCTTCTAGAGGAATTTCCGAAGTGTGAACAAGGCCTTAAAGGGCATTTCCTATTCTGCTGTGGTTTTAGTGAGGGGGTTAAACACGTAATAAAATAATCACCCTAAACAAGCGTTTCCCAAACAGTGGAGGAGATTTATCAAAACCTGTCCAAAGGAAATGTTGTTGAGTTGCCCATAGCAACCAATCAGATTACTACTTTCATTTTGCAGAGGCCTTTTCAAAAATGAAAGAAGCGATCTGATTGGTTGCTATGGGCAACTCAGCAACTTTCCCCCTGGACAGGTTTTGATAAATCCCCCCCCCAGTGTGTCTCCAGCTCTTGCAAAACTACAACTCCCAGCATGCCCGGACAGCCAATGGCTGTCCGGGCATGCTGGGAGTTGTAGTTTTGCAACAGCTGGAGACACACTGGAAAACACTGACATGGCAGCAGCTTAGTCACTGCTTGTTCGTTGTCATGTTTGCCGTCTCATCACACGGGATTACACCGCACAGAAGAATCCACAAGGTTACTCTTTTTTTTTTTCACATGAAATATATATATAAAGGAGATAAAAAATAAACCAAAGGAGAGAAAATAAACAGTTATTACAGTTCGTAAGAACACGACGCGATCGCTAAGGTCTACGGAACGCGGTATCTTGACCCCAGGGCGCCTACACACATCCCTGCCCATACCGCTCCGTCACACGTTCGTGTTCAGACCTGCTGCTCAGAAACACCAGAAAATCCAGTCTCATGTATTTTTCAGTCGCAGATTTTATGTGACGAATTTATTTATGAGATAAATCCCGGGTTACACATAGAGGTGTGAGCGCAATTCACACACAGGGTTCTGTTACATCTATGGGGTATGCTGGTTTTGAGGACACAGGGGGCGGATTCATCAAAACCTGTCCAGAGGAAAAGTTGCCTAGTTGCCCATAGCAACCAATCAGATCGCTTCTTTCATTTTTGAAAAGGCCTCTGAAAGTGAAAGAAGCGATCTGATTGGTTGCTATGGGCAACTGGGCAACTTTTCCTCTGGACGGGTTTTGATAAATCTCCCCCACAGTGTAGGCGCACTGATGTTATGCACAGGTTTTGATGATGTAGTTGGAGCGTACATGCACCGAATTTATTAACACCTTAAGGACCAAGGGCGTACTATGGCATAGCATTGATCAGTGTATGCAATCAAAAGATTGCATGTTAAATCTGAAAAAAATACAAATAAAATAAAGTGTAAAAATAAAAAAAGTTAATGAGTGAATTAACACTTTCCATAATAAAAGTTTAAATTTAAGTTTAAATAACATAATGTAATAAAAATTTAAAATATTCATATGTGGTATCTCCTGTACGGGGCCGCGGCAATGTACATGACGCAGCAGCCGTCACACCCTCCATGAATCTCATAGAGATAAATGGAGTGGTGTGCGGGCTGCTGCGTCAAGCGGGGACGTAACACCCACTTTCCTGTACATTGCTGCGGCCCCATATAGGACACCGCACGGGGGGGGGGGGGGGGGGCGGGGTCAATCTATAACTTATCCCCTAAGTTCAGAGCACTACAGATGTCCTTTAAACCACATGGTCGATGGCATATACCGTACATAAAAAAAGATCCCAAAGTCCAAAATTGCGCATTTTTGGTCACTTCATATACCATAAAAAAATGTATATTAAGCGATCAAAAAGTCCCATCAAAATAAAAATAGTAATGATAAAAACTTCATATGATGGCGCAAAAAATTTGCCCTCATATAGCCCCATATGCGGAAAAATTTTAAGTTATAGGGGGTCAGAAGATGACGAATTTAAACATACTAATTTTGGTGCATGTAGTTATAATTTTTTTAAAGTACGGTAGTAAAATAGTATAAAAGCTACATTAATTGGGAACCTTGTATTCGTATGGACCTAAAAAATAAAGATAGGGTGTCATTTTTACCGAAAAAGTGCACTGAGTAGAAATAGCGTTGTTTTTTTTTTCCAATTTCAACCCCACAAATATATTTTTTCTGTTTTGCTGTAGATTTTGTTATTAAATGATTGATGTCTTTACAAAGTACGGTTGGTGATGAGAGAAACAAGCCTCATAATGGTCTGTAGGTGGAGGAGAAGAGGTGGAAAAATTGGCATGGTCCTTAAAGGGGTACTCCCCTGGAAAAAATTTTTTTTATATCAACTGGTGCCAGAAAATTAAACAGATTTGTAAATTACTTCTATTTAAAAATCTTAATCTTTTCAGTACTTATCAGCTGTTTTATGCTCCACAGGAAGTTCCTTTCTTTTTGAATTTCCTTTCTGTCTGACCACAGTGCTCTCTGCTGACAACTCTGTCCATATTAGGAACTATCTAGAGGAGGATAAGTTTACTATGGGGATTTGCTCCTACTCTGGACAGTTCCTAAAATGGACAGAGTTGTCAGCAGAGAGCACTGTGGTCAGACAGAAAGGAAATTAAAAAAGAAAAGAACTTCCTGTGGATCATACAACAGCTGATAAGTACAGGAAAGATTAAAAAACATTTAATAGAAGGAATTTACAAATCTGTTTAACGTTTTGGCACCAAAAAATTTTTTTTCCCAGGGGAGTACCCCTTTAAGGTCAAAATGGGTTTGGTCCTTAAGGGGTCAAATGGCGCAGGTCCTGTGATAAATATGGGGCTGGTACACATTTTTAGGAAATTTCACTTCAGAACGCCACTTTTGTATGATTTTCTCTCTGCGACTTTTTTCACTCGTGCGGCTTTCTACTGCCAGTTTTGTAAGCCAGGTCTGGGCCAGTGTATGTTCGTGGTGTAATTGAGGGCTATGCTGCAAATTTGCAACTTTTTTATAGGAAAAGTCGCACGTCATAAATCTCTTACCGCTGCAAAGTGAAAAGTCAGTTTGGTCCAAATCACCTGCCGCAAAATGTTGCACATGTGCGACAATTTTGCACCATGAAGCCGCCTAAAAAGCTGTACGTGTGAATACACCCTTAAAGGGGTATTTCAGGAAAAAACTTTTATATATCAACTGGCTCCAGAAAGTTAAACAGATTTGTAAATTACTTCTATTAAAAAATCTTAATCTTTTCAGTACTTACGTACGTCACGCCCCCTCCCATAGACTTGCATTGAGGGGCCGTGGTGTGACGTCACGACCCCCGCAGCCCGTGCCCAGCATTCGGAACTAAATGTTCCGGACCCTGGGGCAGTGGAGTACCCCTTTAATAGTAGACAAATGTTAGCCTACGCACATAGCATAGGAAAAAATGCTGACATTAGGACCAGTGTCAGGCAGCTGCGACTAAGCCAAGTAAAATCACCAGATTACCAAAATAAGAGGGGCACTGTACTCTGTCGATTATACTGACACCTCTTATATGGGACTGTCATTTTTGGGCATATTTCGGCACCTGTGATGACTACCCGTCTGTGATTTTCCCACCATAGGCATTGATGGCATCCTAACGCTCCCAACCAAGTGATGCATAACAACCTACAATAGAAGCGTATTGGAAGGATTTTCCTATACACAAATGACTGGTCGGACCACACTGGAGTGGGTTCAATGGCGTGCCATTAGAGTAGACAATGGGTTGCACGGAGTCTCAAAAAGATGATCAGCCTCTCAGTAATAGAGAAAGTCTACTTGAAAATCCTGGCAAAAGGTGAAGGCAGGGCCGACTCTACCTATAGGCAGAATGGTCAGCCACCTAGGGCGCCCTCTTGAGGAGGGCGCTGCTCTGCCTGCTGCAAGAAACTTAGCCAGCCAGCATCTGGACCACCCGTTCACATCCAGCACCACTCCCCCTGAACCGACATCCTGACAGCACGCACCCAATACAATGAGGAGGAGGTTTGTTACAGTGTGTCACATGAGATTACATGGGTAGGGGGTTCGTGACAGTGGGGCGTCCATGGACGGGGTCAAGGGGCTGGCAATATTAGCTTTTGCCTAGGGTGGCAGAAATCCTTGCACCAGCCCTGGGCGAATGCGCCATTAAAGGAGTACTGCAGTGTTAGACACTTATCCCCCGTGTCTGATCGTGGAGGGGGGGGTGTGAGCCTGACCGCTGGGACCACCCCGTGATCTCCCATACGGGGTCCCGGCATTGCCTCGGCTCTGCGCGGCTAATGCGCCTGTCATCGGGGTGGACGAACGCTGAATCTCCGCCTCTCCCATAAAGATACATGGAGGGGGCGTGTCGGCCGCAGCGTCATGCTGCGGCCGTCACACCTTCTGTACGGGATAGCTGGGGCCCCGTACAGGAGAACGCAGCGGGTCCCAGCGTTCGGACCCAGGCAATCAGACACCTATCCCCTAGCGGATAAGTGTATATGGCTGCAGATCTCCTTTAAAGGGTTACTCCGCTACCCAGCATCCGGAACATTAAGTTCCGAACGCTGTGTGCTGGCTTCCATGTTCACACCCGCCCCCTCGTGACATCGTGCCCCGTCATGTGATGTCACGTCCCGCCCCTTCAATGCAAGTCTATGGGAGGGGGCATGATGGCCGCCGCTCCCCCTTCCCATAAACTTTTATTGAGGGGGCAGGCTGTGACGTCACGAGGGGGTGGGCGAACTCAATGTTCCGGACACTGGGGGGCAGAGTAACCCTTTAAGATATCACAACCTATGTACGTAACAGTATACATAGAGCATACGATGTATATTTTATGCAGAGATATGGGATAAAGGTTGCAGTGAATCACTGGGAGACATCATTCCTCTACGTTCACAAAAGAGCCCTAACAATCCTCGTAAAGATCCGCGCAGCCGAAACTAGGTCAATTTCAC
The DNA here is from genome assembly GCF_029499605.1 of Hyla sarda. Lineage (NCBI taxonomy): Eukaryota > Metazoa > Chordata > Amphibia > Anura > Hylidae > Hyla > Hyla sarda. Next base: position 12,631,495 of record NC_079198.1, on the reverse strand, counting down.
TGTTGCTCATCTGGATGAGACACCCTGGGGGTTTCAAGCTGACTGATCCATTAACGAATACATCATTACAAGGGAGACTGTAACCTAATTCCAGACGCAGGAGCTGCGATCAATCCCTTCCGCCGCAGCCGTCCTCGCAACGCCGCACCCCCATTTACATTAGTACTTTCCTACACAGGCATCTAAGTCAGTGTTTCCCAACCGGGGCGCCTCCAGCTGTTGCAAAACGACAACTCCCAGCATGCCCGGACAGCCAACGGCTGTCCGGGCATGCTGAGAGTTGTCATTTTGCAACAGCTGGAGGCACCCTGGTTGGGAAACACTAATCTAAGCTCTGTTTCCTTCACCCTTTTCCCCCCTGCTGGGAAATTCCACCATGTGAATGGGCCCTAACAGAGTTTCATATGCAAAATGGGTAGCTCGGACCCTCCGCGAACTGAAACGTATACGTTTTTTTTCCATGATACTTATCCTTTTAGGCAAAAACAAAAGGTGCCTAACGGACGTTCTCCGACGGGGCACAACGTCAGTGTGAAAGGGGCCATAGGGTGGGTTCACATCACGTTTTCAGCCATACGGGACCGCATACAGCTGGGGGGGAGCTAAAACCAGGCGCTCCCGTATCCCTACCGTATTTAATTCATTTCAGTGCGTTGACCGAAGTGAAACGCTGACTCCGGTCGGCTCATTTTTCCCCATATGCGGTTTTTCCATCGGACCTAAAACCGTGTTCGACCAGAGTTTTAGATTCCAGGGGGGAAAACCACATACGGGGCAAAAATGAGCCGACCGGAGTCAGCGTTTCACTTCGGTCAGCGCACTGAAATGAATTACATATGGTAGGGATACGGTAGGGATACAGCAGCGCTCGGTTTTAGCTCCCCCCAGCTGTATGCGGTCCCGTATGGCTGAAAATGTGATGTGAACCCAGCCTTACACCTACAATGATAAATGCCCCCCATTGTACTTGGTGGGATTTGAACCCAGGACCCCAGCACCGCAGGACACTGCTACCCACTTAAAGGATAAGTCTCATGCTCAAAAACATATCTTCTTTCTCAAGGATAGGTGATAAGTTTTAGATCGCGGGGGGTCCGAGCACTGGGGCCCCTCGCGATCTCCTGTTTAGAGCCCCGTGCGGTAGCACAGGAGCGCGTCACAACCCCCGCCCGAAGTGGAGGCCGCCAACCCCCCCTCCATATAGTTCCATATACAATTCATGCTCAACACTAATTATTATTATTATGTCACTTTTACACATGGAGCTTTATGCCCCACACAGTATGCATGCCACCCAGCTTTTTCCATCACCTGAAGAGCTTAGCTTTTTCTCCCCCATGAGGTTTAGGTAGGAAGACTGTGCACCTCGGGAACTCAGTTAGTTATAGATATAGCAGAGCCAAGACTGGCACAGTTGAAATTGAAATGTGACATTATCGCTGGGACTGCAGGTAAAGGGCTACTCCGCCGGAAAACATTGTATCCCCTATCTAAATGGTAGGGGATAAAATGTCTGATCACGGGGGTCCTGCCGCTGGGGACTCCCGCGATCTCCGGGCCGGAAGCTACATAGTAGCCGTCACGCATTGACATGAATGAAGGGGGCGTGGCGGCTGTAGTCGCCACTCATCCGGCACAGAGCGGAGTTCACTCCGTGCACCACATGACTGGGGTGCCGCAGCGGAGATCACGGGGGTCCCCAGCAGCAGGACCCCCACGATTAGACATCTTATCCCCTATCCTCTGGATAGGGGATAAGATGTTTTCTAGCAGAGTACCCCTTTAAAACCTATCATGTTATGTCATATAAAAAATGACATCATCAATGCACAAAAGCTGCATTATGAGTTGTGCTCTGCCACACCTGTATATCATTGTCAGAGAGCGATCATGAGCATTTGTTATGTATCCCTGCCATGTCTTCCAGTTCGGATGTATGTTGTCAATACAAGGAGGACAGAAAGGACACACGGCCCACATTGTGTTTTTACAGCATTTTTATTACTTCGGTGGTTGATGATTAATTTGGCACAGCGATTACAGTCCCATTGGAAAAGCATCAGAGAGACACAAAACTAACGCTGCCATCTGGAGAGAGCGGTGAGGGTGGAGATAGGCCCAGAATGTGAGGCCCTGGATATAGATTATCGGTTGACTGGTAACCAGGAACCAATTTTAGTGCAAAACTCTTAAAGGCACCAGTGGGCATTCGTAGCTACTGCAAACACTAGTAGTGAGAGCCAGAGGTTGGCAAAATGTGACTGGGTGGGTGGTATGGACCAACAATACACTTTATTGGGGGGGGATTTATCAAAACCTGTCCAGCGGAAAAGTTGCTGAGTTGACCGTAGCAACCAATCAGATCGATTCTTTCATTTTTCAAAGGCCATTTAAGAAATTAAAGAAGCAATCTGATTTGTTGCTATGGGCAACTAAGCAGCTTTCCCTCTGGACAGGTTTTGATAAATCTCCCCCATAGAGAGACTGTTCCATCTGTCACTCAGTAAAGCTACCGTTGTCCGTAACTTGGCGTCGGAGTCATTATTGCCCCCCCGTGCCTAGCCCAGGATCCAGCGGTATACCTTCGGGTGGTATTGAGGATAAACCACACCCTGGCGTCACGAATACAAGGGGTAAAGGCCATCTGCCCATAGGGTAATTCCATCTGCCCTGCATCTCACACCCCATACCACAAATATATGGACCCTGGAACTTGCTCCTGATATGGGGGCAAATAGATCTACAGGGGTCATCATGCTGTTGTACGAAAGATCACGGGAGATCTTGTTGTGGGGGAAATCACCAAACATCTAGGCCAATGATCTCCAAGCTGTGCCTCTCCGACTGTTCCGAAACTATTACTTGTAAATGCCGGAGAACCTGTTATTAAGACTTGTGGTGAAGGACATCATTCTAGGTCAATGTCCTCTAAATGTTAATTCTCCAAATATTGTGAAAGTACAACTCTCAATGGGGGAGATTTACCAAAAACTGTCCAGAGGAAAAGTTGACCAGTTGCCCATAGCAACCAATCAGATCGCTTCTTTCATTTTGAAAAGAGCCTCTGGAAAATAAATGAAGCGATCTGATTGGTTGCTATGGGCAACTGGTCAACTTTTACTCTACACAGGTTTTGATAAATCTCCCCCCATTGTGTCCTGTCGTTAAGACTTGTGGTGTTGGGGGGAGGTATCACTTTTGGACATGCAATACTGGGAAAGTTGACCAGTTGCCCATAGCAACCAATCAGATCGCTTCTTTCATTTTGAAAAGAGCCTCTGGAAAATAAATGAAGCGATCTGGTTGGTTGCTATGGGCAACTGGTCAACTTTTACTCTACACAGGTTTTGATAAATCTCCCCCCATTGTGTCCTGTCGTTAAGACTTGTGGTGTTGGGGGGAGGTATCACTTTTGGACATTCAATACTGGGAGTTATGGCAGTACTGCGAGACCACTGCTACATTTTCAGTTTGGCCCCAGTATTCCTTCCTACCCTACAGACCTTCATTGATAGATCGCTTTCTATACCCAAACAGGGTGAGACACATCATTCAGGGCTGGAGGATCGAGGAGAACCAACCAGGACATCCCCCCCCCCCCCCCCATGTGTGGTTCAGGCAGCATGAAGGAGATGACAAAAGATAAGGGTCAAGAAAATATATTGGTCAAATAAAATTTAGGAGTTGACTTTTTATAACTTTGATCCTTGGTTATGGCTTTCGGCACAAGTGACTAGTGACCCACCTACTGTCCATGAGGTTCCATCATCTATGGATACAAGGATATAGTAGAGTAAAGTTAGGATGCAATATGGCACCTGGAAGTTAAAGACCTTGGTTGTCACCCAAATCTAGACATGAAGATTAGAGATGAGCGAACTTACAGTAAATTCGATTCGTCACGAACTTCTTGGCTCGGCAGTTGATGACTTTTCCTGCATAAATTAGTTCAGCTTTCCGGTGCTCCCGTGGGCTGGAAAAGGTGGATAAAGTCTTAGGAGACTCTTTCCTAGGAATGTATCCACCTTTTCCAGCCCACCGGAGCACCTGAAAGCTGAACACATTCATGCAGGAAAAGTCATCAACTGCCGAGCTGAGAAGTTCGTGACGAATCGAATTTACTGTAAGTTCGCTCCTCTCTAATGGAGATATGTAGTTTCAAGTGCATTAGTGCTTAATGGAATCACCATGAGGTCTCCAAGGTATACCTAAATATTTATTTGCTCCTAAGACTCTGATGGGGGAAAAAGTGTAGAATTCAATGGTTTAAAATATAAAAATATAATTTAATAAAAACCTTCCATCCCAATTCACCCAAAGTACTTTGTCTAGCAGGTAAACCTCCCCCCCCCCCCCTACCTTAAAGGGGTACTTCGGTGGAAAACTTTTTTTTTAAATCAACTGGTGCCAGAAAGTTAAAAAGATTTGTAGATTACTTCTATTAAAACATTTTAATCCTTCCAGTACTTATTAGCTGCTGAATGCTACAGAGGAAGTTCTTTTCTTTTTGGAACACAGAGCTCTCTGCTGACATCATGACCACAGTGCTCTCTGCTGACATCTCTGTCCATTTTAAGAACTGTCCAGAGTAGGAGAAAATCCCCATAGCAAACATATGCTGCTCTGGACAGTTCCTAAAAGGGACAGAGATGTCAGCAGAGAGCACTGTGCTAGTGATGTCAGCAGAGAGCACTGTGCTCGTGATGTCAGCAGAGAGCTCTGTGTTCCAAAAAGAAAAGAATTTCCTCTGTAGCGTTCAGCAGATAATAATAAGTACTGGAAGGATTAAGATTTTTTTAATAGAAGTAATTTACTAATCTGTTTAACTTTCTAGCACCAGTTGATTAACAAAAAAAAAAAAAAAAGTTTTCTGCCGGAGTACCCCTTAATACAATATAGCAGGAGGCTGCCGAAAGGTTAAAGGGGTACTCCGCTCCCCCAGCGTTCGAAACATTTTGTTTCGGCCACACCCCTCATGACATCACACCATGACATCACACCACACACCCTCAATGAAAGTCTATGGGAGGGGGCGTGGCGTCCGCCACGCCCCCTCCCATAGACTTACATTGAGGGGGTGTGGTGTGACATCACAAGGGGCATGGCCGTAACGTCAGGACCCTGCCGCCCTTACCCAGCTTTCTAAATGAATGTCTGGTGTGGCACAGAGATCGCGGGGGTCCCCCCCGTGATCAGACATCTTATCCTCTATTCTTTGGATACGGGATAAGATGTTTAGGGGCGGAGTACCGTCACCTTGTAAGACGTCACCTTGACTGGGTGAAGTGGAGCAGATGAAGGTTGCCATTTTGGTTTACCCTAGCCTGTATGACTAATGTAGCTGCCTCTCTGAAATTGTTCATCTTGTATCTTTGGCAAAATAAATCTGGAAACTTCTTAGAACAAGTGTAGGAGACGTTCTACAGTGTTCAGCGTCTCTATGACGCCAGTCATGGCTTCCATTCTTCAGGGGTATACAGCAACAAGTATGGAAGACTCTTGTTATCGTTGTCAGACAACAGGAAAAAGGATTGAGGATCGTAGGTCTCAAACATCGTGACAAGTACTGGGTATAAGAGAGTAGAGTGCAGAGAGTACAAACACTGCATTATATACAGTACCTATACAGTGGAAGGTGGTTGCAGGCTACTCTGGTCGTATACAGATATAACAGTCTCCTTGGCTACATTATAAAGCAGGATCTACATTATGATGACTATAAAGCATGTTGAATGGGGAATGTGCTGTGACACCTGCTTCACACGGGGTTGGGGGAGGTTATTAATCGACTTCTTCGATGGTGGGTCCAGAAGAGCCGCCCGCTGAACTGCCCCCAGCTCCGGGAAAGCCACCTGGCATCCCTCCGGGCATCCCAGGCCCACCAGCTCCTTGGTATAACTTGGTAATAATTGGGTTGCACAGGTTCTGAAGCTCCTTCTGTTGATGTTCATATTCTTCTTTTTCAGCCATCTGAAAGAAATAAAGGAACGAAGAGATAATGATGAGTGACAAACAGCGACAACGATTGTGAAAACTCGGAAAGGAACAAGAAGGTGAAACGTGAAGTTTACCATAGGACATAAGATGATTAATTATCCATTTATTTTCGATTAATTAGCAAAGCTGCCTCTGAACAAGTTTTTACCCCATGGAGTATCCTTAGACTTGTTGGCATCTAATTGATAAGTACTTTGAAAAGGTTCTCTTACAACCCCTTGTGTAATGTATACAGTGATCCTCTTAAAGAGTACCTATCATGATCTAAACTCTCCCAAAAATCTCCCCCCCCCCCCCCCCCATCTGTCCCTGACTCTCACTGGCACTATCCCTGTGTTTCTTTTCATTCAAAACCCCCTCTTTCTACCTGATTTATTGTCTTCTTGGCTGCTCATTCAGCTGTCCTAGTGTGAGGGAGGAAGGGGGGCGTGGCCCAGCATAGAGGCTGTGAACACAGCAGCCGGCAGCTCTGAATCTTCTCCTCTCTGTTTACAACTGCATGTGCAGAGAGAAGAAAGATCGGAGCTCAGATAGTAAAATGAATGAGGGCCTGCAGTAAGGCAGAGTCAGGAGTATGCCCTGCGGTGCTATGAGCACAGTGCTGGCTCCTGTCTGTCTGATTCACAGGCAGGGAGCAGTGCTGAGCTTGTCTGTGTCCCGGCTGCAGTCTGAGATTTAGGACTCCAGCATGAGACTGAAATGTATAAAAAGGGCTTGCGGCCAGGACTGGTAGGGAGACCCCTAGTGGTCATTTTTTCAAAGTGGAAAATTATATAGAAAGAAGCGTATTTTTTAATAACATGCAATTGGAAAGTTATTCTGTATACATTAATCTATAATATATTTTGGATGGAAGGTACCCTTTAATCAAGGAGGTGCCCCATGGTATTCATTATGGACTCTGCCCCTGCTTAAATGGGCACTGTCATTTGGGGAAACTTTTGACATATCCTAGCGACAAAAGTTTTGATAGACTCAGACAGTGATCTGAGTGTTTAGGCCACCACTGATCAGGAGAATGAGCCAGGAGAAGTTCATGCTCAGCCAGTTCTCTTCGTGCTCTGTGTCACATGATCAAGACAAACTCTCAATGTAGGTCATGCAGATACTTTACATATCTATTTTTTATGTGTCTAGCTTTTGTATTTGGCTCACAAATCCCTGCCCCAAATTCTGCTGCTCACTCATTCGGACATCAACTGCTTAGAAAGGGGCGTGTCCCACACAAGCACTGAGCCGGCCCTCACTCACTATGCACTCACTTCCTCCCTGAGTCTGCTGTGCTGTGCTGGGTCTCTACATCCAACCACTGCAGGCTGCTCTGTAAGGCTGCTTTCACACTATAAAAATTCATCCGTAATGAACGTCCGTCATAAAAATCTCGAAAATCGGATGTTAAAAAATCCCATTTTTCTAATAGCCGTTTTAACCCGTTACCGCCCATTATTAATAACAGACGTTACTTTGTGACGGGCGATAGTAACGGGAGAAATAGTGCATGCAGTTGTCGTTTTGCAACAGCTGGAGGCACCCTGGTTGGGAAACACTGCCTTAGAATCACATTACAAGGAGGAACGCTTACTTGGTTCCTGTCCAACCAGGAGATGACCTCGTTGCACTTGTCTAGGATCTTCTGCTTGTCCTCTGGGCTTATTTTATCTTTCAGCTTCTCGTCCTCAGCTGTGCTCTTCATGTTGAAGGCCAAAGACTCCAGTGAATTCTTGGCAGCGATCTTCTCCCTCTGGATTTCGTCTTCAGCTTTATATCTGTCGGCCTCTTGTACCATACGCTCAATATCTTCCTTGCTCAGGCGGCCTATATTAGAAAGTATAGCCTTTAACCTTGGTTTAACATACCAAGTACACAAGTACATATGAAAGGAAATGTCATCTATATATATATATATATATATATATATATATATATATATATATATATATATATACATATAATAGTGTACCATGAAGAGGCAAAACGCTATTTAAAAATTTATGGTGAAACTGCACTTTCCATATTCACCTCTAGGGGTCAGTATTAGCTACTCCTCAGGAAAAAACACACCTCGTTTTACAGGCTGCTGTAAAACAGATTCTTGTTATCACTTTTGAAACCATGGATGTGACTAGAGATGAGCGAACTTACAGTAAATTCGATTCGTCACGAACTTCTCGGCTCGGCAGTTGATGACTTTTCCTGCATAAATTAGTTCAGCTTTCCGGTGCTCCTGTGGGCTGGAAAAGGTGAATACAGTCCTAGGAGACTCTTTCCTAGGACTGTATCCACCTTTTCCAGCCCACCGGAGCACCGGAAAGCTGAACTAATTTATGCAGGAAAAGTCAGCAACCGCCGAGCTGAGAAGTTCGTGACGAATCAAATTTACTGTAAGTTCGCTCATCTCTAGATATGACTGTTTTCTAACCAAACAGGTCTGGATGGCTAGAACAGTGGTCTTCAAACTGTGGGTCTCTAGCTGTTGCCAAACTACAACTCCCAGCATGCCCGGACAGCCGTTGGCTGTCCGGGCATGCTGGGAGTTGTAGTTTGGTAACAGCTGGAGGTCCGCAGTTTGAAGACCACTGGGCTAGAAGAACTTATGCTATAATGTACCTTTCAGACCCTGACCCCACTAGTTTCAAATGCACAAATGCAAGTGGCCCTATCCACTAAAGTCTATGGGAATAATGGAAATAGCCAGGCCAGTGTATTTATAATAGATAGATAGATAGATAGATAGATAAAATGGATAGGGAATAGAACAGCACAACTTCTAACACGGCTCGCAGCTTCTGGGGCCGTGGTCAGGAGCCCACCGTTTGTATAAAAATAGGAATCTTGCAGCAGTACACAGGTAAAGTGAAAAATTGATGGTTTATTCCATAAAAAGTGTTTTCACAGCAAGCGACGTTTCGACTAGGCTCTCATAGTCTTTTTCAAGCAGTGACCTCATTCTGGGATGGACCCTACACTGTGAATATACCTCTGTGTGAACAGTACAACAGACATTGCAAGATCTGAAACATCCAAGGCACCTTATATACACCTAATAGAGGTGGGTGGGGTGCAGGAGCCAACATGGAGGTAGCCACTCCCCCGTATGTGTAATACAACCGTAGATAAATAGATAGATAGATAGATAGATATGAGATGGATAGATAGATATGAGATAGATAGATAGATATGAGATAGATAGATAGATAGATAGATATGAGATGGATAGATAGATATGAGATAGATAGATAGATATGAGATAGATAGATAGATAGATAGATAGATAGATAGATAGATATGAGATGGATAGATAGATATGAGATAGATAGATAGATATGAGATAGATAGATATGAGATAGATAGATAGATAGATAGATATGAGATAGATAGATAGATAGATATGAGATAGATAGATATGAGATAGATATGAGATAGATAGATAGAGCACCACTCACCTTTATCATTGGTTATGGTTATCTTATTTTCCTTGCCGGTGCTCTTATCTGCCGCAGACACATTCATAATCCCATTGGCGTCAATGTCAAAGGTCACCTCAATTTGGGGAACACCACGAGGAGCAGGTGGGATTCCGGTCAGCTCGAACTTTCCAAGAAGGTTATTGTCCTTGGTCATGGCTCTCTCACCCTCGAATACCTATCAAAAAAAGTGCCCATTATACCATACATGTGTAAATGGAATCACCAATCTTTCTATCATTACCGTTGTCAATAATATATTAACTGGGGGAGATTTATGAAAACCTGCGCTGAGGAACAGTTGACCAGTTGCCCATAGCAACCAATCAGATCGCTGCTTTCATTTTTTAGAGGCCTTGTCAAAAATGAAAGCAACGATCTGATTGGTTGCTATGGGCAACTGGTCGACTTTTCCTTTGCACAAGTCTTGATACATCTACTCCCATTGTGTTGCCCATGGCAACCAGATATTGCCTTTTAAGTAATGGGCCATCGGCCATGTTTCAAAATGGCCGCAAGAAGCAACATAACCACTTTCCTTTTTGGTTTCCTCCAATACAGCTTTGCGGATATACCAGGAGCCATTACCTGAATGAGCACTCCGGGCTGGTTGTCAGAGTAGGTGGTGAAGGTCTGGGTCTGTTTGGTGGGTATAGTGGTGTTACGTTTGATGAGCACGGTCATGACCCCTCCAGCCGTCTCGATGCCAAGGGATAGAGGGGTCACATCCAACAGCAGAAGATCCTGAACGTTCTCAGACTTGTCTCCAGATAAGATGGCAGCCTGAACAGCTAAGAACAGAGCAAAAGAGTCAAAACAGGACATCCAGAGCAGCGGTCTTCAAACTGTGGACCTCCAGCTGTTGCCAAACTACAACTCCGAGCATGCCCGGACAGCCAACGGCTGTCCGGGCATGCTAGGGGTTGTAGTTTGGCAACAGGTGAAGGTCCACAGTGTGGAGACCACTTGGCTGGTAGAACTTATGTTATACTATAGTATAACCCTAGTGTTGGGCGCGAATATTCGAAATGCAAATTTTTACCGCGAATATCGGCACTTCGCGATTTCTCGAATATTTAGAATATAGCGATAGATATATATACGTAATGATGAATATGAATTTTTTTCATGCAAATTTATGCGAATATTTAATGTGAATATTTATGCAAATTCCAAACTGGACCCTGATCCCTCCCTTCTTTTAGGTGAAAGATATAATTGAAATTATGCAAATTTCGTTACGAATTTTCGCATGAAAAAAAAAAAAAAAAAAAAGAGAACGAACATGGCGAATATGCGAATTTCGCGAACATAGGACAAATATTCATCCATATATTCACGAAATATCGTGAATTCGAATATGGCCCCTGCCGCTCATCACTACTACACACTGAAGTCTATAGGAATAATGGAAATAGCCAAGCCAATGCGTTTATAATGTTGCCTATTAAAGAGAACCTGTCATCAAACCAAACTTTTAATATATTGTCCCTTATGTTAATTATAAGACACTTTGCTGTTTACTTGCTGTTAAAATTCTCAACCTTTATATGTTTTTAATGTGATTGAAGAAACTGCCACTAGGTGGCTCTGTTCTGTTCTGTTAGTTTGGTCTCCTCCCAGCCAGGCAGGAGACCAAACTCAGGAAGTGGATGTGGTTCATGGCAGGGCACAGCTCTCACAGGCTTCAGTGATGTGGAGCCTGCTGGGGAACGCCCACTTTCTCCTGCCGGGAGCTCACACAACGTGGGAAAGGGGAAAGGCATGATACACAGCTTTTTAAAGCTCGTAAAAAAATTTTTAAAGGGGTTATCCAAGAAAAACCTTTTTTATATATCAACTGGCTCCAGAAAGTTAAAGAGATTTGTAAATGACTTCTATTAAAAAACCTTAATCCTTTCAGTACTTATGAGCTGCTGAAGTTGAGTTGTTCTATTTTTTGTCTAAGTGCTCTCTGATGAGTAGAAACAAATCCCCATAGCGAACCTCTTCTACTCTGTGCAGTTCCCGAGATAAACAAAGATGTCAGCAGAGAGCACTGTTGTCAGACAGAAAAGAACAACTCAACTTCAGTAGCTGATAATTATTGGAAGGATTAAGATTTTTTAAATAGAATCTGTTTCTGGAGCCAGTTGATATAAAAAAAAGAAAAGAAAAGTTTTTTTTCTGGAATACCCCTTTAAGGGCAGGAGGGATGTTAGGAGGTGATAGGGAATATAATCCGAGTTAGTTTAGAAAATATGGTTTGATAACAGGTGCTCTTTAAACTGGGAATTGGAAAATCCAAAAAGTTTGGGAGTCATCGCGATTCGGAGAATGTTCTTTTCCAAGAGAAAAAAATTGAATAGAGAGTGACCAAAAAAAAAAAAAAACGCATCACTAAAAGACAGGATATTGATATGTATGATCAAGGTGTAATGCCTCATTTCCCCCTGAGGTGGCAGTGCAGGTAAAATAAAAACTTACAGCCTTGTTTCCCCACAGATTACAGTTGATCATTGGGGGTTCCATCAAGCCGATACTTTGCGATCAGCTTTTTTTTTAATCATCAAGAAGTACCTTATTTACAGGGAGACCCACGAAACGACGTCCGTTGAGGGTGCACTGTGTCCCTGGACAGCCTGTGGGAACATGCCTATTACAGGTAGTGTTTTATGGATAATAATCTTTTTTGTATTAGCGGCGATTTTGTATTGAGATACACACTACCGCACTGATAATCTGAGTGAACCAATATCATAACCTATGCATTGTTCCTTATATTTACCATCTTGATAATCAGGACCAGGTCACTAGTGCTTTTCTGGGGTATATGTTTTTTAGGGGTGGGTTTGTCTGTCCTTTAGTTTGTTACTAATTATTTAATAAAGTTTATACTATTTTTTCATGAATTTTGTATTATTGGTGGTTAATTCATGGTGACAATTGTAGGAGTAGTTTTTCCAAAGCAGAGAACCCTCTAAGATGTTTTTGGTAGTTTTGGATAATCCAGTGGACATGATCATTAGTCATTAGTCACGATCCCAGAAAGTCCTAATAAGGAAGTGACCTTCTAAATAAGATAACCCCATGCCCCTTTTGTAGTCTTCTCACCAGTTCCTCCTACAATTTTACTGTTGCCACAACAATCCCTTTGTGAATATCTGTTCTTGTGAGTTAAACCATCAATAACTTTTCCCCGTATACCATTGGGTAAATCAAAAATTTTGACCCTGATTTTGATCCATACCACGTCTTTATCTTGTCTCTACTTAGGCTGGGTTCACACAGTTCCCGTATATGTTTTCAATTTGAAAACCGTACGGAACCGTTTCGAAAACCGTATGCATTGACTTACCATTGAAAACCGTATGCCAAACAATGCATCAGGTTGTGTCCGTTTTGCCTCCTGTACGGTTTTATCAGTTTTTTCCCATACCCAAAACAGTAGCCTACCACGGATTTTGGTCCGGGTGAAAAACCGTATTGAAACGTAAAAGTTTATTTTTTAACATGGGGGTCAATGGGAACCGTACAGAATCGTATGTGCGTACGGTTCCATCCGGTTTTCACCATACGGGTTTTGACTTTGCACAGTTTTTTTTCTTGGAATTTCAATGAAACAAGTGAAACTTTAGTCATAATGGAATGAAAAGTTAAAAACGTATACACTTTTTTGTTAAAAAACGGATGCAACCGGACATCATTTTTCAAACGGTATATGGATTAAAATTTGTACACACGTTTTGATACAGTTTAGTCAGGTTTTGAGGAATCCATTATTTTTTTTTTTTAATCAAAAACCTGATACGGGACTGTATTGCAAAAACGTGGTGTGAACTCAGCCTTACATCCGAAGCGGTTTAAAAAATAAATAGTTTATCACTTGTGTTCCCACAATGCATTACTACCTCTCTGGTGAGGAAACCATCACAATCCTTTATACATTATCATGCGAAGGAAGGGTAAGACACAACTTAAAGGGATACTTCAGTGGAAACAAATCGTTTCAAATCAACTGGTGCCAGAAAGTTATACAGATTTGTAAATTACTTCTAATTAAAAATCTTAATCCTTCCAGTAGTTATCAGCTGCTGTATGCTCCAGAGGAAGTTGTGTAGTTCTTTCCAGTCTGACCACAGTGCTCTCTGCTGACACCTCTGTCCATGTCAGGAACTGTCCAGAGTAGAAGCAAATCCCCATAGTAAACCACAGTTCCTGACACAGGCAGAGCTGTCAGCAGAGAGCACTGTGGTCAGACTGAAAAGAACTATACAACTTCCTGCGGAGCATACAGCAGCTGATAAGTACTGGAAGAATTACGGATTAAATAGAAGTAATTTACAAATCTGTTTAACTTTCTGGCACCAGAGATGTGTTTTCCACCAGAGTACCCCTTTAAAGCAAAACGAATACAAGATCATAATGATAGTAATTGTTTTATCTAGATTTCTATTGTAAAAAATGTAAAAAAAAAAAAAAAAAAAAACAATGAGAAATACCTATACAATTCATTGCATTTTGAAGATGGAAGTAAAATAAATAGCAATCTCACCAGCTCCGTAGGCGACAGCCTCATCAGGGTTTATGCTCTTATTGAGTTCTCTTCCATTGAAGAAGTCCTGCAGGAGTTTTTGTATTTTTGGAATGCGTGTGGACCCACCAACCAGAACAATGTCATGAATCTGGGCCTTGTCCAGCTTGGCGTCCCTGAGGGATTTCTCCACTGGCTCTAGAGTGCCACGGAAGAGGTCTGCATTGAGCTCCTCAAAGCGTGCTCGGGTTAGAGAAGTGTAAAAGTCAATGCCTTCAAATAGAGAGTCAATCTCAATACTGGCCTGGGTACTGGAAGACAGGGTACGCTTGGCACGTTCACAAGCTGTACGCAGGCGACGTATGGCACGCTTGTTCTCCGTGATATCTTTCTTGTGTTTGCGCTTGAATTCTCCAACGAAATGGTTAACCATGCGGTTATCAAAGTCCTCACCGCCCAAGTGAGTGTCACCCGCTGTAGACTTAACTTCAAATATACCATCTTCAATGGTAAGAATGGATACATCAAATGTGCCACCACCAAGGTCGAAAATAAGGACGTTCCTTTCACCCCCAACCTACAGGTGGAGATTAAGGAATATTTATTATTGGCCAATCAACGTTTTAACTAGGTGTCCACTCATTCATGTCACTCTTACCTTTTTGTCCAAGCCGTAAGCAATGGCAGCTGCAGTAGGCTCATTGATGATACGTAGAACATTAAGTCCCGAAATGGTTCCAGCATCTTTGGTGGCCTGTCTCTGGGAATCATTGAAGTACGCCGGGACTGTAATCACCGCATTATTGATTGTCTAGGCAAAAGATCACATGTAAATGTACGTATACTATATGATAACAAGATCAAGTCAAATATTTTACCCTCCTTTAACAGCCACAATGGTAGCCACTCAACAGCCATTGTGTTTTTCACCACCCTAACCTGGACCATTACTCCCTGCCAACAGAGGCGGCTCTTCCATTAGGCAAGTTAGGCGGCCACCTAAGGCCTCATGGCCGCCTAACACGCCCCCTGAGTGGCGATGCGTACATTGTACACATCACCTCTCTGCAGAGCCGGGTCCTGGACTCATTTAACTATAAACCCGTCTTATAGACGCGCCTATAGTTAATTATACCTCCAACAAATAGCAAGCTATGATACATATACCACAGTTGGTTCGCTCCAAAGATGTACACCAACAAAAGAACCAATTGTGTAAAATGCAACAATTGCAAGACATTTGACTACCACACACTGGGGTTGGAGCTGGTAGGTTGGCAGCAGACATGGCAGGATGTCTCATGGAGTTTCAGCTGTTTTTTGTGTAGTTCTTGCCTTTTTCATATGATTTTTCCATTGTTCTATACATTTTTGTACATCTCTCTATGCTGGTCATTGCCCGCTGGGTTTCCTCCAAGATCTGACTTTCCCTGTATTCCATGTGTATGCGATTATCCTGCTATCTCCACTTTTCTGTATTGTCATGTCATTGTCTTATTTTTAATATTTCTTTCTTTATTTCAAATGTCTGTCTTGCAATTTTTGATATATATGTTTAATAAACTGAGCATTTTACACAATTGGTTCTTTTGTTGGTGTACGCCTACAGTTAATTGCGTCGCTCAGCTGATTGACAGAGAGAAGAGCCATTGGCTCCCCCACCCTGTCAATCACTCTTGTGGCTGCCTGCTATATGCAGACAGCCGCAAGAGACCAGAGTGTCTCTTCCTCTGCTCTCCGGTGTATGCTTCGGCGCATGAGTGATGTCATCAGGCGCCAGAGCACAGACCGGAGGAGAGAAGAGCAGAAGTGAGGACACCCTATGGGGGAACCTGGTAAGTATTTGTATTTATTTTTTTCTGACAGTGGAGGCCTCCACTAAAACTACTTAAAGGGGTCTGCCCCTACTACCTAAAGGGACTGCTTTTACTACCTAAAGGGGGTCACTAAGGGGACTGCTATTATTACTTAAAGGGGGGGGTTAGGGGCCTCTTAATCTAGTTTCGCCTAAGGCCCAAGAATGTCTAGAGCCGCCTAAGGTTCAGATGCTGGTCCCTTCACCTTCCCTTCCTAACCATTTCTATATTCAAGTGGAAATGAACCCCTCTTCTGGTGCCTGCTCACCCCTTTTCAAATTTTGCGCAAAAAAGAAAGATGATACAACCTCCAAGTCTATCTAACTTCTATCCTCTATGGTTTTTACAACCATGTTCAATACTGAACACAGATCTCGTGCTCCATCCACAACAAATACTTGTCTCCGACTGTAATTCAGCCCCACATCATCACTTACTCCTTCGTAAATGACCAACTCTTCCCATATTGATAGTATGGGCCAATCCATCAGTCACATGAACCGTTGTCTCACCTTTCCAAGGTAAGCCTCAGAGATCTCTTTCATTTTTACCAGGACCATGGAGGATATTTCTTCAGGATAGAAAGTCTTTGTCTCCCCTTTGTAGTCAACCTGCATTTTGGGTCTCCCGCCGTCATTTATCACTGTAAATGGCCAATGCTTCATGTCTGCCTGTACAACAGGGTCATCGAAACGGCGGCCGATCAGGCGCTTGGCATCTGTAAAAACACCAAGATGCAAATGTCAATGGTATAATAGACTTTTCTAGTCAACTAGGAGTCAGCATGCAGTGATGATCGGGATCTTAGAAGGTGCATTACTCACCAAATACTGTGTTGGTTGGGTTCATGGCCACTTGATTCTTTGCTGCATCCCCGATGAGTCTCTCAGTGTCGGTGAAGGCCACATAACTGGGCGTGGTACGATTACCCTGGTCATTGGCAATAATTTCCACTTTGCCATGCTGGAAGACGCCTACACATGAGTAGGTGGTGCCCAGATCGATGCCGACTGCTGGACCCTTAGACATTTTGCCTCTGAAAAAAAGAAGATAAATTAAAATGTTTTCCTAGGTTTCTGGTATAAATATCCTCATGTGTATTTCTAGAATATGTATTAAAGGGGTTATTCAGCATAAGGGGACTTTACTAATTACCTGTCATTCTTACCAAGGATCTGTGCTTGTATTGGTGGTAAATGTCCCCCATCAACCTATCACACTTCTGCCTTGTTTGTGTGAACTGACTATTTCCTGTTTCTGTGCCCTCCCTCCAACTACAATCCCCAGGGTCCTTTATTTCTAGGTGGGAAGTGACTTATCACCTTCCCACACATCAGTCACCCCAGCCATTGCAGTACAGCTAGGCTACAATTCCCTGCAGCCCTGGGAGATGATTTCCCTCCCACCCAGTGGTTGCTCCACCCGTTAAAGCACAGACACGCTGCTTTTCAACACCTGACAAGTGATGAAGTGTCTCGAGCCGCACTTCAATCTTGGAGCCGACTATGAGCAAGTGATAGAGCTGTGTTTTCATCATGTGCCTCGATATCCCTTTTGATTCAGTCCATAATCCTATGGGCCTTGGCAGCAGCTGTCTGGCATTGGTTGCTCCAATTCAATATCCCTCAATTCACCAATATCCCTCAATGCACTCTATTATAAATCCTTTTGTAAGGCAAAAGGTAAATAAAGTCTCTTGTATGTTGTCATGTAGCTGTGATGGTTTCATTTGCATCTAGATAAACTAGGACGACACGTAACCGGCACACGGAGGAGACAACGCCAAGCATGCTCTGCGCACCCACAACACAAACATAAACGCACAAGACCGAACCTCTAAGAAAAACATTGACTTTGTGCAGAGAGTATGCAGAGAAGCATGGTATTACATTCAGTCACAAAGATCACACACTAAAGGCGTAACGTGAGAACTCTTGGGCTCTAATCTGTAAAAGGGCCCCTACTGATGGTTTAGCCTCTATATAATACTGTCATCATCCAATTCACCATCAAGCATTAGTGCTCTTTATGCAGATAGGGAACTTAGAACACTTTATGACCAGATTGACCTAATTTCCCCCCTCACATTCAGGACATCCCTGTGTCCGAAAGATCTTTTTGAGACACAAGGATGTCCCAGTTACCTCTCTGCGGCCCCGCATTAACTTTAAAAACGCAGGGGCCGCCGGGAGGTAGCGCACACAGGGACGTCACTGATGTCCCATGCGTGCGCCCATAGAAACAGAGCAGAGCAGCGAGGAGGAGGACGCGCGCATGGTAAGTTACCAGCGACACGTCATCTTCGGTGCTCCAACCACCGCTCCTCTAGTCCCAGGACCTACTGCTATGTCCTATAGGCCATAGCAGTAGATCATGACCCCTGACCGGAGGAGCGGTTGAAGGAGCACTGAAGTGGGGCAGTACACAGGCATACAGCCTCAAGCCATACACTGTATATCGCCAGAGGGCTGTATGTCTGTGGGGGCTACTGCCTACCTAATGTGGGGGAACTATACTGCCAACCTAATGTGGGGGGAACTATACTGCCAGCCTAACGTGGGGAAACTATACTGCCAACCTGATGTGGGGGAACAATACTGCCAACCTAATGTGGGGAAACTATACTGCCAACCTAATGTGGGGAACTATACTGCCAACCTAATGTGGGGAACTATACTGCCAACCTAATGTGGGGAACTATACTGCCAACCTAATGTGGGGAACTATTCTGGCAATCTAATGTGGGGGGAACTATGCTGGCAATCTAATGTGGGGGGAACTATGCTGACAACCTGACAACGCAGGGGCTGCGATTTCGCGGTGGTCCCGAACAGCCCGACTGAACAGCCGGGTTAGTGTCACTTTCCCTTCAGACGTGGCGGTCAGCTTTGATCGCCGCGTCTGAAGGGTTAATACAGGGCATCACCGCGATCGGTGATGTCCTGTATTAGCCGCGGGTCCCGACCGTTGATGGCCGCAGGGACCGCCGCGATAGGGGTGTATTCGCCGTATAAGACGCACCGACTTTTTCCCCCCAGTTTTGGGGAAGAAAAAGTGCGTCTTATACGGCGAAAAATACGGTAAATTATTATTGAGAAAATGTATAAATGTATTTTCTATTTGCTTGGGCGGAGCAAAACATATTTATATGCACTAATTCCCATGTCTGTGAACAGCCTAAAGTCTTGGCTGTCATCTGTCCGGTGTGGGCCATCAAACCCGGGAGATGGCCGTAATGTTCTATGATGAGCAATGAATCGGCCGCTGCTCAAGAGAAAAGACATAGATAGCGAAGTCGTGGGTGGTTCCCCACAGTAAGGACAAGGCTACTGGATACATACACAGCTTAGAAGCATAGAAAAGAGCGACACCTAATGGAAGGTGACTGAAACTTGTTTCCATATTATGCAACACAGTGACACCTAGAGGTAGACTACTGCAATTTTGTCTAATAGTATTATAGTAGTTATATTATTATACATAGGAGGCAGTATTATAATAGTTATATTCTTGTATATAGGAGCAGTATTATAGTAGTTATATTCTTGTATATAGGGAGCAGTATTATAGTAGTTATATTCTTGTATATAGGAGCAGTATTATAGTAGTTATATTCTTGTATATAGGAGCAGTATTATAGTAGTTATATTCTTGTATATAGGAGCAGTATTATAGTAGTTATATTCTTGTATATAGGAGCAGTATTATAGTAGTTATATTCTTGTATATAGGGAGCAGTATTATAGTAGTTATATTCTTGTATATAGGAGCAGTATTATAGTAGTTATATTATTATACATAGGAGGCAGTATTATAGTAGTTATATTCTTGTATATAGGAGCAGTATTATAGTAGTTATATTCTTGTATATAGGAGGCAGTATTATAGTAGTTATATTCTTGTATATAGGAGCAGTATTATAGTAGTTATATGCTGTATATAGGAGCAGTATTATAGTAGTTATAGTCTTGTATATAGGGAGCAGTATTATAGTAGTTATATTCTTGTATATAGGAGCAGTATTATAGTAGTTATATTCTTGTACATAGGAGCAGTATTATAGTAGTTATATTCTTCTATATAGGGGCAGTATTATAGTAGTTATATTCTTGTATATAGGGGCAGTATTATAGTAATTATATTCTTGTATATAGGAGCAGTATTATAGTAGTTATATTCTTGTATATAGGAGCAGTATTATAGTAGTTATATTCTTGTATATAGGAGCAGTATTATAGTAGTTATATTCTTGTATATAGGAGCAGTATAATAGTAGTTATATTCTTGTATATAGGAGCAGTATTATAGTAGTTATATTCTTGTATATAGGAGCAGTATTATAGTAGTTATATCCTTGTATATAGGAGAAGTATTATAGTAGTTATATTCTAGTATATAGGAACAGTATTATAGTAGTTATATTCTTGTACATAGGAGCAGTATTATAGTAGTTATATTCTTGTACATAGGGGGCAGTATTATAGTAGTTATATTCTTGTATATAGGAGCGGTATTATAGTAGTTATATTCTTGTATATAGGAGGCAGTATTATAGTAGTTATATTCTTGTATATAGGAGCAGTATTATAGTAGTTATATTCTTGTATATAGGAGCAGTATTATAGTAGTTGTATTCTTGTATATAGGAGGCAGTATTATAGTAGTTATATTCTTGTATATAGGAACAGTATTATAGTAGTTATATTCTTGTATATAGGAGCGGTATTATAGTAGTTATATTCTTGTATATAGGAGGCAGTATTATAGTAGTTATATTCTTGTATATAGGAGCAGTATTATAGTAGTTATATTCTTGTATATAGGAGCAGTATTATAGTAGTTATATTCTTGTATATAGGAGCAGTATTATAGAAGTTATATTCTTGTATATAGGAGCAGTATTTGAGTAGATATATTCTTGTATATAGGAGCAGTATTATAGTAGTTATATTCTTGTATATAGGAGCAGTATTATAGTAGTTTTATTCTTGTATATAGGAGGCAGTATTATAGTAGTTATATTCTTGTATATAGGAGCAGTATTATAATAGTTATATTCCTGTATATAGGAGGCAGTATTATAGTAGTTATATTCTTGTATATAGGAGGCAGTATTATAGTAGTTATATTCTTGTATATAGGAACAGTATTATAGTAGTTATATTCTTGTATATAGGAACAGTATTATAGTAGTTATATTCTTGTATGTAGGGGGCAGTATTATACCAGATTTATTCTTGTGCATGGTATCAGATCAGAAGCCAAAACTCCCTCCTTAGTGGACATGACGGTCTTCACCAGGTGTCACAAAAGTACAGGACGTCCTAGTCTGGGCCTTTCTATCATGAAGGACAATATAGTATCACATGCTATAAATCCACTAGTACATGTACCGTAGTGACAGCTCAATCTCTAATATACTCCGCCCGATCTGTTAAATCTATGAAAACACTAAACCAAAAAGCAGCCTCAACATCACTGTAAGAACAACATAAACTGTACAACCTTACTTAGGACTGCAGGCAAACCTAGGGCCATGTCTCACACACTTACCAAAGTATAAAAAAATAGCATTTTATTACAAGGGTTACATTTTGAGCTCTGCTACATCTGATGCACATATAAAAAAAAAAAGAATTATATATATATATATATATATCATATAAACTTATACTGATGTAGCAGAGTTGAAACTTACGTAACGCTTTGAGGCTGAAAGGTTAGTGCAACTTGCTAGCTTTCTCTGCTGTGCAGTCCCATTTTAAACATCTCACTCACCACCAGATAGCTAATACACTTCTGCTACATTTGGAACATTTAAATGGGTACTCCGGTGAAAAAAAAAATTTATTTTATTTTTTAATGAACTGGCTAAAGAAAGTTTTGTAAATCACAAAAACAGATTTGTAAATTACTTCTATATAAAATCTTAATCCTTCCAGTACTTATCAACTGCTGTATGCTCCACAGGAAGTTCTTTTCTTTTTTTAATTTATTTTCTGTCTGACCACAATGCTCTCTGCTGACACCTCTGTCCATGTCAGGAACTGTTCAGAGCAGGAGAGGTTTTCTATGGGGATTTGCTTCCGCCCTGGACAGTTCCTGACATGGACAGAGGTGTCAGCAGAGAGCACTGTGGTCATGATGTCAGCAGAGAGCTCTGTGTTCCAAAAAGAAAATTATTTCCTCTGTAGTATTCAGCAGCTAATAAGTACTGGAAGGATTAAGATTTTTTAAATGGAAGTAATTTACAAATCTGTTTAACTTTCTGGCACCAGTTGATTTAAAAAAAAAAAAAAAAGGGTTTTCCACTGGAGTACCCCTTTAAGAGCATGTGCATAAAACTCTTTGAGGATCTTTAGTACAGTGACACAGATTCAGGACTGAGATGACGGTGTGGTCAGCCCCTGCCTGACAAGCCCAGAGCATTAGGGAGTGCTCTGCTCATCTTGCACATGGCTTCCCATGCTTACCGTGATAAAGTTAAAGGGGTTATCCAGTATACTTTTATATGTATATATATATATATATATATATATATATATATATATATTTTATATATATATATATATATATATATATATATATATATATATAATATTATATCAACTGGCTCCAGCAAGTTAAACCGATTTTTATATTATTTCTATTAAAAATTCGTAATCCTTTCAGTACTTATGAGCTGCTGAAGTTGAGTTGTTCTTTCCTGTCTAAGTGCTCTCTGATGACAACTGTCTCGGGAACTGTCCAGAGTAGAAGCAAATCCCCATAGCAAACCTCTTCTACTGTGTGCAGTTCCCGAGACAAGCAGAGATGTCAGCAGAGAGCACTATTGCCAGACAGAAAAGAACAACTCAACTTCAGCAGCTGATAATTATTGGAAGGATTAAGATTTTGTAATAGAAGTAATTTACAAACCTGTTTAACTTTCTGGAGCCAGTTGATATATATATATATATATATATATATATATATATATATACACACACACACACACACACATTTTTTTTTTCCTGGAATACCCCTTAAATAATTAATTCCAGCATGCCTGTAGCTGCCACTAGGGGGAGCTTACTGCATTCCAATTTTTTATAGCCCTTAAAGGGGTACACCGGTGGAAAACTGGTGCCAGAAAGTTCAACAGATTTGTAAATTACTTATATTAAAATATCTTAATCCTTCCAGTACGTATTAGCTGCTGAATACTGCAGAGGAAATTATTTTCTTTTTGGAACACAGAGCTCTCTGCTGACATCACGACCACAGTGCTCTCTGCTGACATCTCTGTCCATTTTAAGAACTGTCCAGAGTAGGAGAAAAATCCCCATAGCAAACATATGCTGCTCTGGACAGTTCCTAAAATGGACAGAGATGTCAGCAGAGAGCACTGTGCTCGTGATGTCAGCAGAGAGCTCTGTGTTCCAAAAAGAAAAGAATTTCCTCTGTAGTATTCAGCAGCTAATACGTACTGGAAGGATTAAGATATTTTAATAGAAGTCATTTACAAATCTGTTACTTTCTGGCACCAGTGGATAAAAAAAAAAAAAAAAAAAAGTTGTCCACCGGAGTACCCCTTTAAAGCAGTGTTTCCCAAGCAGTGTGCCTCCAGCTGTTGCAAAACTACAATTCCCAGCATGCCCGGACAGCCGAAGGCTGTCCGGGCATGCTGGGAGTTGTAGTTTTGCAACAGCTGGAGGCACACTGGTTGCGAAACACTGCCTTAAAATATTCTACGAGGATAGGAGCCCATGATCTAGGTATAAGTCTCAGTCGCCCATTTTGCATGATGTTCTATCACATTCACACACACAGACAATACCACTGCTGCATGTCAATACGGGATCATCAGTATAGTGCTTAAAGGGGTTCTCCGCCCCTGGACATCTTACTTCCCATCCTTTGGATAGGGGATAAGATGACTAGGTGCAGAGTGCCCCTTTAACACCTGCTATCATGGTTACCATACATATGTAAATACATAGAAGGTGGCACATGTAGCTGCAGATAGATAAGCCCTTTAAGGGGGGCCGGTAATCCACAGTTAAAGGGCCACTACCCCCAAAAGCCCCAAAAAGTAGCAGTAGCATTATAACAGTGGCTGACAACAGAGAACAACAGACTGTCGATCCGCAGCTCTTGCACGTGTGCGTTCGGCGTCGGGTCAAACTTTTTTTAAAGTTCACGCCGCCCACGCCCAATCCACGCCACCTACCGAGGACACTAGGTAAGGTGGCGTGGATTGGGCGTGGGCGGCGTGAACGGAGCAAGCGAGGCAGCAGTTTAAGGGTTAACACCGCGCGGCAGCTCATGCGACTTTATCTACGCTGACACCGTCGCGGACGATGCGGAGAAGTCGCTACGTCGCCAACGCAGATGTAGCAGGGCTGCGTTTGTCGCCTGACTATTCGCGCAATGCGGCAGGTTCGCTGTGGACAAAACGCAGCGTAGGTAGACGGCGCCGGTCTGTGTGCCCGTTGGCGCGCCTCACCTGTGCCAGTGCCCTGGGATGACGCTCGCTGTCTGCCTGCGGACTCCCTCTATATACACTGCCGACCCAGCTCCGCACAGCTGTGACGGGATTCAGAAGCTTCTAGATGTCCCTGTATTCCTCTCCACCCTCTGCCCACCCCCCCTTGGCAGTCACGCAGAAACAGTTCACATGGAGGGAGGGTGAGCCCAGCAGGCGGGCGAGAAGAGAATATTCTGGATTTTGGCTTCGATTTATCGAAAAAAAAAAAAAAAAAGTCACCAGAAGACCATACTGGGCAAATACATTCGGCGCCGAAGTTTGTTCAGGCCAAAAAAAAGCTAATTCTGCAACATAAAGGAAGGTCCTGATAGGTTAGAGATATTAATACGTTCATATAGATGTAGCAGAGCTGAATGTGTCATCGGCAGAAATGTTGTACTAGCAGTGGGGTTACACAGGATAGCACGGAAACCTGCTGTGCTATACCTTAAAGGGGTACTCCGGTGGAAAACATTTTTTTTCTTTTTTTAAATCGACTGGTGCCCCAAAGTTAAAGGGGTACTCTGCTGGCAAAAAAAAAAACTGGTGCCAGACTGTTAAAGGGGTACTCTGCTGGCAAAAAAAAAAAACTGGTGCCAGACTGTTAAAGGGATACTCCGCTGGCAAAAAAAAATAAAACTGGTGCCAGACTGTTAAAGGGGTACTCTGCTGGCAAAAAAAAAAAAAAAAAACTGGTGCCAGACTGTTAAAGGGGTACTCTGCTGGCAAAAATAAAATAAAAAATTCAATCAACTGGTGCCAGACTGTTAAAGGGGTACTCCGCTGGTAAACATTTATTTATTTATTTTAAATCAACTGGTGCCAGAAAGTTAAAGGGGTACTCCGCTGGCAAAAAAAAAAAAATTAAATCAACTGGTGCCAGACTGTTAAAGGGGTACTCCGCTGGTAAACATTTATTTTTTTATTTTTTTATTTTAAATCAACTGGTGCCAGAAAGCTAAAGGGGTACTCCGCTGGTAAAGATTTATTTATTTATTTTAAATCAACTGGTGCCAGAAAGCTAAAGGGGTACTCCGCTGGTAAACATTTATTTAGTTATTTATTTTAAATCAACTGGTGCCATAAAGTTAAAGGGGTACTCCGCTGGTATAAAAAAAAATATATTTAAATCAACTGGTGCCAGACTGTTAAAGGGGTACTCTGCTGATAAACATTTATTTATTTATTTTAAATCAACTGGTGCCAGAAAGTTAAAGGGGTACTCCGCTGGCAAACATTTATTTATTTATTTATTTTAAATCAACTGGTGCCAGAAAGTTAAAGGGGTACTCCGCTGGTAAACATTTATTTATTTCAAATCAACTGGTGCCAGAAAGTTAAAGGGGTACTCCGCTGGTAAAAAAAAAAAAATATATATATATATTTAAATCAACTGGTGCCAGACTGTTAAAGGGGTACTCCGCTGGTAAACATTATTATTACTATTATTATTTTTTTTAAATCAACTGGTGCCAGAAAGTAAAACAGATTTGTAAATTACTTCTATTTAAAAATCTTAATCCTTCCAGTACTTATCAGCCACTGTATGCTCCAAAGGAAGTTATTTCGGTTTTTAATAATTTTTTTCCAGTCTGACCACAGTGCTCTCTGCTGACACCTCTGTCCATGTCAGGAACTGTCCAGAGCAGGGGCAAATCCCCATAGCAAAACCTAACCTGCTCTGAACAGTTCCTGACATGGACAGAGGTGTCAGCAGAGAGCACTGTAGAAAAGACAGAAAGGAAATGTAAAAAGAAAAGGACTTCCTGTGGATCATAACAGCAGCTGATAAGTACTGGAAGGATTAAGATTTTTTTTTAATAGAAGTAATTTACAAATCTGTTTAACTTTCTAGCACCAGTTGATTTAAAAGAAAATGTTTTCCAGTGGGGTACCCCTTTAAACAGATTTGTAAATGACTTCTTAATCCTTCCAGTACTTATCAGCTGCAATATAAAATATTTTTATGGGACTTTTTATGCTACTTTTGGGGTGATGGGGGCGGGGCTTAAAACATCCTATGATTTATCCTTCAGTAGTTGGCACAAGTGGCCGGTGTAGGAGTTGAGGGTTATTTTTAAGGAGGTGACACCAGCGCAGAGCTGCAGCTTTCTTTAGAGGTGTTGAATGTCAGAGTTCAGATGCACAGGTGGTGGTCACCCTGCCACGCCGGGGGTGTCGGGGGGGGCGGGGGTGTTGGAGGTGCGGGTGGAATTAGTCTATAGATCAGTGGTCTCCAACCTGTGGACCTGCAGATGTTGCAAAACTACAGCTCCCAGCATGCCCGGACAGCCAACGGCTGTCCGGGCATGCTGGGAGTTGTAGTTTTGCAATATCTGGAGGTCCGCAGGTTGAAGACCACTGCTGTACATCTTAAAGGGGTATTCCTGGAAAAAAATTTTTTTATATATATCAACTGGCTCCAGAAAGTTAAACAGATTTGTAAATTACTTCTATTAAAAAATCTTAATCCTTTCAGTACTTATGAGCTTCTGAAGTTTAGGTTGTTCTTTTCTGTCTAAGTGCTCTCTGATGACACCTGTCTCGGGAAACGCCCAGTTTAGAAGAGGTTTGCTATGGGAATTTGCTTCTAAACTGGGCGGTTCCCGAGACACGTGTCGTCAGAGAGCACTTAGACAGAAAAGAACAACCATAACTTCAGAAGCTCATAAGTACTGAAAGGATTAAGATTTTTTAATAGAAGTAATTTACAAATCTGTTTAACTTTCTGGAGCCAGTTGATATATAAAAAAAAGTTTTTTCCTGGATAACCCCTTTAATATAAACTCTGCAGTCAGGTTGGCCCAGATCCATCTCTGTGATAAGGTCCTAACTATGATACAGAAGGAAGCTAATCCAAATATGGTGGTGGGGGCAGGATACGGGGACGGGATATTATATTAGGACAGATTTAGAAGCCGGTGGGGGAGATGAAGTTGGAGTAGTAGTATCGCTCTGACAATATTATTTACTTACATTGTTGCCCTGGTGACATGGAACTATCTCATATTGCGCCCCCATGTGTCAGCGAGAGGTAACGTCAATCTGATATTTATTAAAGGGGTACTCCGGTGAAAACCTTTTTTCTTTTAAATAAACTGGTGGCAGAAAGATAAACATATTTGTAAATTACTTCTATTAAAAAATCTTAATCCTTCCAGTACTTATTAGCTGCTGAATGCTACAGAGGAAATTCCTTTCTTTTTGGAACACTGATGACATCACGAGCACAGTGCTCTCTGCTGACATCTCTGTCCATTTTAGCAACCATGCATAGCAGATGTATGCTAAGGGCAGCATGGTGGCTCAGTGGTTAGCACTGCTGCCTTGCAGTGCTGGGGACTTGGGTTCAAATCCCACTAAGGACAACAATAAATAAAGTGTTATTATTATTATAACGTCAGCAGAGAGCACTGTGCTCGTGATGTCATCAGAGAGCATTCCAAAAAGAAAAGAATTTCCTCTGTAGTACTCAGCAGCTAATAAGTACAGGAAGGATTAAGATTTTTTAATAGAAGTCATTTACAAATATGTTTAACTTTCTGCCACCAGTTGATTTAAAAGAAAAAAGGTTTTCACCGGAGTACCCCTTTAAAGCCTTACGGTCATTTATACAAATTTTTGACTCATTGCTCAGTTAAAGGGGTACTCTGGCCCTAAGACATCTTATCCCCTATCCAAAGGATAGGGGATAAGATGTCTGACCGCAGGGACCCCAGCAATCTTGCATTCGGCACCTACCTCTTTGAGCTGCACGCTGCGCTTCCAGCTCACAAACTGCCGGGTGCCGAACACAGGAACGGAGTATCGTGACGTCACGCCCCCGCCCCCGCTATGCAAGTCCATGGGAGGGGGCGTGTCCTTCAAGGGGTTAAGTCAAGGCTTCCGAACCAGGGTGCCTCCAGCTGTTGCTAAACTAAGACTCCCAGCATGCCCGGGAGTTGTAGTTTTGCAACAGCTGGAGGCACCCTGGTTGGGAAACACTGCACTTCCTGTAAATGGCCAGCAGATGGCGAAAAAGGTAAAGATTTCAGGGAGGAAAAATAAGGCGGCCGTCACGCCCCCTACCATAGATTTGCATAGTGGGGGGCGGGGCGTGACGTCACGATACTCCGGCCCCGTGGTCGGCACCCGCCAGTTTGTGAGCTAGAAGCGCGGCGTGCAACTCAAAGAGCTGGTGCCGAACGCAAGATTGCTGGGGTCCCCTTTGGATAGGGGATAAGATGTCTTAGGGCTGGAGTACCCCTTTAAGATGGATCAGGTTCTCAGTATTGGGATCCCCTTCACAAAGCTATAACTGATAACGAAATTGGGTCTCAGCACCTGGACCCCGATCAATCTTAAAGGGGTACTCCATTGGAAAACATTATTATTATTATTATTATTTTTTTAATCAACTGGTGCCAGAAAGTTAAACAGATTTGCAAATTACTTCTATTAAAAAATCTTAATCCTTCCAGCACTTATCAGCTGTTGTATGCTACACAGGAAATTATTTTATTTTTGAATTTCCTTTCTGTCTGACCACAGTGCTCTCTGCTGACACCTCTGTCCGTGTCAGGAACTGTCCGGAGCAGGAGAGGTTTGCTATGGGGATTTGCTCCTGCTCTGGACAGTTCCTGACACGGACGGTGGTGTCAGCAGAGAGCACTGTGGTCAGACTAGAAAGAACTACACAACTTCCTCTGGAGTATACAGCAGCTGATAAGTCCTGGAAGGATTAAGATTTTGTGGTAACGGGGTTTGATGAGGGCAGATGTTGTTACCCTAGGGGCAGATGGAATTAACCTCTTGTATTCGTGATGCCAGGGCGTGGTGTATCCTCGAAACCACCTGAAGGTATAGCGCTGTATCCTGGGATAGGCACATGGGCAATAATGACTCTGACGCTAAGTTACGGATAACGGTAGCTTTACTGAGGGTAGACAGATGGTAAAGTCGATACAGTTCAGCCAGGGACCACGGAGGTGACCAGTGACTTCAGAAACCTTGTGGGCTTGCTGGGACTTTTAGTAGATGGGGTCAGTTTGATGCAGGCCACACTGACTTGACAAATGATGACTGTGACTGACAATACTGAGACTGTGGTGACTTGTAGCCTCTTGTGGCTGCAGACTGGACTCCTATGACTCTGGACTCTGTAGGACTTGACTTGACCTCAGCAAAGACTTGTAAGGAAAGAGAGAGAAGCTCCACCCAGGGCTTATATGGGGGAGACTAGCAGGGAGACCATAGGTCACCCCTGAGATCACCTGATCACTGGTACCTCCTGGGTAACAATCACATGACAAGTCACATGGTAAACAGTCTTAAAGTGACAACGCTTTCTGAACACATTACATGGTATAATACATTAGAAACATATTTACATGGGGGGACAGATGCAAGGGGCCCAGGGGACACTGTAGGGGGGGGGGGCTGCCTGTCAGGACAGCAAGGGTACGGGGTAACCACAATGTTTAATTAGAAGTAATTTATAAATCTGTTTAACTTTCTGACACCAGTTGATATTAAAAAAAAAAAAAAAATGTTTTCCAGTGGAGTACCCCTTTAACTTTTGACATGTCTGGGCAGCACCCTTACCTTAGCTCCACTGAAGTGATTGTGACTAGTGTTGCTCGCGAATATTCGCAATGCAAATTTTATTCGCGAATATCGCATATTTGCGAATTCACGAATATTCGCGAATATAGCGCTATATATTCGTAATTACGAATATTCGGTTTTTTTCTTCACAGTACACATCACAGTGATCACCCCTCTCTGCTTCCAGCTTACGTGGTGTAAAGAAGCCTCTAATACTACTGTGTGAGACTGGAGTGCGAATTTTCGCATTTGCTAATTTTTCTATATGCTAATTTTCGTATATGCTAATTTTCGCATGCGCGAATTTTTGCATATGCGAAAATAAACCGCGAATTTTACGAATATGCCAATTTAGCGAATATATGACGAATATTCATCCATATATTCGTGAAATATTGTGAATTCGAATATGGCCTATGCTGCTCAACATTGTGAGTGAGCTGTAATACCGCACATTACCTGGACAGATATAGGACAGCAGCAGCCATGTTATTCCTCAACCACTTGAAGCCTCAGGACTTACATATCATCATAGTTGGCCAGTCAGCGCCGCAAAGTGACAGTACATGGCGGTGATGGCTGTGCCCGCAACATTACTTGTGAGTGCCAGCTGTATTATACACCCAGAACCCGGGTCTACTGACTGTGATCAAAGAAAACATAAGTCTTGATCATGTAACCCCTTAGATGCTGCAGTCTAAGGGGTTAACACCTGTGTTATCTAAATGGTTAAAGGGGTACTCTCGTGGAAAACTTTAAAGTTAAACCGATTTGTAAATTACTTCTATTAAAAAATCTTAATCCTTCCAGTACTTTTTAGGGGCTGTATACTACAGAGGAACTGATTTTATTTTTGGATTTCTTTTCTGTCATGACCACAGTGCTCTCTGCTGACCTCTGCTTTCCATTTTAGGAACTGTCCAGAGCAGCATATGTTTGTCTGATCTGGACAGTTCCTAAAATGGACAGCAGAGGTCAGCAGAGAGCACTGTGGTCATGACATCAGAGAAATCCAAAAAGAAAAGCATTTCCTCTCTAGTATACAGCTGCTAATAGGTACTGGAAGGATTAAGATTTTCTTTTAATAGAAGTGATTTACAAATCTGTTTAACTTTCTGGTACCAGTTGATTAAAAAAAAGAAAAATAAATTCCACGGGAGTACCCCATTAACCATTTAGATAACATGGGTGCTAACCCCTTAGACTGCAGCATCTAAGGGGTTACTTGATCAAGTCTTACGTTTTCTTTGATCCCAGTCAGTAGACCCGGGTTCTGGGTGTGTAAGGCTGGGTTCACACCACGTTTTGTTAAATACGGTTCCCGTATACGGCTGGGAGGAGGGGGGGCGGGGCTTAATCGCGGCGCCCGCACTCAGCCGTATTCGGGAACCGTATTTAATGCATGTCTATGAGCCGACTGGAGTGAACCGCAGCCTCCGGTCGGCTTCGTTTTCGGCCATATGCGGTTTCCCGACCGTAGGCAAAAACGCGGTCGACCACATTTTTGCCTACGGTCGGGAAACCGCATACGGCCGAAAACGAAGCCGACCGGAGGCTGCGGTTCACTCCGGTCGGCTCATAGACTTGCATTAAATACGGTTCCCGAATACGGCTGAGTGCGGGCGCCGAGATTAAGCCCCGCCCACCCCTCCTCCCAACCGTATACGGGAACCGTATTTAACAAAACTTGGTGTGAACCCAGCCTAAGGCTGGGTCCACACTACGTTTTGTCCCATACGGGAGCGCATACGGCAGGAGGGAGCTAAAACCTCGCGCTCCACGGTTTTAGGTCCGGTTGTAAAAGCGCATACGGCGCAAAAATGAGCCGACCGGACCGAACGTTTCACTCCGGTCGGCTCATTGAAGTGAATGACATACGGGAGCGCATACGGTCACATACGGGAGCGCGAGGTTTTAGCTCCCTCCTGCCGTATGCGCTCCCGTATGGGACAAAACTTGGTGTGAACCCAGCCTTATACAGCTGGCACCAGCAAGTAATGTTGCGGGCACAGCCATCACCGTCATGTACTGTTATGTCATATTGGGGTGAAAATCAGAGAAGAATTGGGAGAAAACCGTCACACACAGGTACAGACACTATATTAGGAACTACACTAACTTTACAGCCCCTGTAGCATAGTCAAATAAAACAAAAATCCTAGAATACCCCTTTAATGGGCAGCAACAATGCCTTCTCTAAGTCATTTGGGTGTCAACGCCCATGGCACGGTGGCGCTGTAAATATAAATCTCTAAAAACAATGGTGGAATTGCTGTTTGTTTTTTCCAATACCACCCAAAAATGTAATAAAATTTATATATGTTCCCCAAAATTATTTCAATAATAATAAAAAAAATTACAACTTGTCCTGAAAAAAAATTACATTGTTGAGGTCTAGTCTAGTGCTGTGTCCTTCAAGGGGTTTAGGCAAGGCTTTCCAACCAGGGTGCCCCAGCTGTTGCAAAACTACAACTCCCAGCATGCCCGGACAGCCTTTGGCTGTCCGGGCATGCTGGGAGTTGTAGTTTTGCAACAGCTGGAGGCACCCTGGTTGGGAAACACTGGGTTGAGGAATTTAAAAGGGTACTCGGGTAGAAAACTTTTTTTCTTTAAATCAACTGGTGCCAGAAAGTTAAACAGATTTGTAAATTACTTCTATTCAAAAATCTTAATCCTTCCGGTACTTATTAGCTGCTGAATACTACAGAGGAAAATGATTTTCTTTTTGGAACACAGAGCTCTCTGCTGACATCACGAGCACAGTGCTCTCTGCTGACACTTCTGTCCATTTTAGGAACTGTCCAGAGCAGCATATGTTTTCTATGGGGATTTTCTCCTACTCTGGACAGTTCTTAAAAAGGACAGAGATGTCAGCAGAGAGCTCTGTGTTCCAAAACGTAATTTCCTCTGTAGTATTCAGCAGCTGATAAGTACTGGAAGGATTAAGATTTTTTTTTAATAGAAGTCATTTACAAATCTGTTTAACTTTCTGGCACCAGTTGATTTAAAAAAAATAAAATAATAATTTAAAAAAAAAGTTTTCCACCGGAGAACCCCTTTAAAAGAATTTTTCCATATTTCCCACAGCATAATGGGATTTTCCTGCACTTCCTGTAAATGGCCAGCAGATGGCGAAAAAGGTAAAGATTTCAGGAAAAATAAAATAAATAAACAAATGAGGAATGGAAAAGGAAACTTGCACGCCTTCACTTTCAGTTTCCAGGAAATGAAACTTATCCTTTTCTCCATGTAAAGGTAAAAGTGCAGAACAAAATCAGGAGACCAGAAGACGAGACACCCCTGGGTTACACTAGGAGGTAAGGTTGTCAGTGCTTGGTTTAATGTTAAAATGTTTACTTGTTTTATTTCTGAAAAATCTACAAAAACACTAGGACTGTGGGTGTGCAGAGGGGATTATGACTCTATAGGGGCACTGTGGTAGTTCTGGGGGTACTATGGCTGTGAGGAGTGTATTATGACTCTATAGGGGGCACTGTGGTAGTTCTGGGGGTACTATGGCTGTGAGGAGAGTATTATGACTCTATAGGGGGCACTGTGGTAGTTCTGGGGGTACTATGGCTGTGAGGAGAGTATTATGACTCTATAGGGGCACTGTGGTAGTTCTGGAGGTACTATGACTGTGAGGAGAGTATTATGACTCTATAGGGGCACTGTGGTAGTTCTGGAGGTACTATGACTGTGAGGAGTGTATTATGACTCTATAGGGGGCACTGTGGTAGTTCTGGGGGTACTATGGCTGTGAGGAGAGTATTATGACTCTATAGGGGCACTGTGGTAGTTCTGGAGGTACTATGACTGTGAGGAGAGTATTATGACTCTATAGGGGCACTGTGGTATTTCTGGGGGTACTATGACTGTGAGGAGAGTATTATGACTCTATAGGGGGCACTGTGGTAGTTCTGGGGGATACTATGACTGTGAGAAGAGTATTATGACTCTATAGGGGCACTGTGAAACTTCTGGGGGTACTATGGTTGTGAGGAGTGTATTATGACTCTATAGGGGCACTGTGGTAGTTCTGGGGGTACTATGACTGTGAGGAGAGTATTATGACTATAGGGTGCACTGTGGTAGTTCTGGGGGTACTATGGCTGTGAGGAGAGTATTATGACTCTATAGGGGCACTGTGGTAGTTCTGGGGGTACTATGGCTGTGAGGAGAGTATTATGACTCTATAGGGGCACTGTGAAACTTCTGGGGGTACTATGGCTGTGAGGAGAGTGTTATGACTCTATAGGGGGCACTGTGGTAGTTCTGGGGGTACTATGACTGTGAGGAGAGTATTATGACTCTATAGGGGGCACTGTGGTAGTTCTGGGGGTACTATGACTGTGAGGAGAGTATTATGATTCTATAGGGGCACTGTGGTAGTTCTGGGGGTACTATGACTGTGAGGAGAGTATTATGACTCTATAGGGGCACTGTGGTAGTTCTGGAGGTACTATGATTGTGAGGAGTGTATTATGACTCTATAGGGGCACTGTGAAACTTCTGGGGGTACTATGGCTGTGAGGAGAGTATTATGACTCTATAGGGGCACTGTGAAACTTCTGGGGGTACTATGACTGTGAGGAGAGTATTATGACTCTATAGGGGCACTGTGAAACTTCTGGGGGTACTATGGCTGTGAGGAGAGTATTATGACTCTATAGGGGGCACTGTGGTAGTTCTGGGGATACTATGACTGTGAGGAGAGTATTATGACTCTATAGGGGGCACTGTGGTAGTTCTGGGGGTACTATGACTGTGAGGAGAGTATTATGATTCTATAGGGGCACTGTGGTAGTTCTGGGGGTACTATGACTGTGAGGAGAGTATTATGACTCTATAGGGGCACTGTGGTAGTTCTGGAGGTACTATGATTGTGAGGAGTGTATTATGACTCTATAGGGGCACTGTGAAACTTCTGGGGGTACTATGGCTGTGAGGAGAGTATTATGACTATAGGGGCACTGTGAAACTTCTGGGGGTACTATGACTGTGAGGAGAGTATTATGACTCTATAGGGGCACTGTGGTACTTCTGGGGGTACTATGGCTGTGAGGAGAGTATTATGACTCTATAGGGGCACTGTGGTAGTTCTGTGGGTACTATGACTGTGAGGAGAGTATTATGACTCTATAGGGGCACTGTGGTAGTTCTGGGGGTACTATGACTGTGAGGAGAGTATTATGACTCTATAGGGGGCACTGTGGTAGTTCTGGGGGTACTATGGCTGTGAGGAGAGTATTATGACTCTATAGGGGCACTGTGGTAGTTCTGGGGGTACTATGACTGTGAGGAGAGTATTATGACTCTATAGGGGCACTGTGGTATTTCTGGGGCACTATGACTGTGAGGAGAGTATTATGACTCTATAGGGGCACTGTGGTAGTTCTGTGGGTACTATGACTGTGAGGAGAGTATTATGACTCTATAGGGGCACTGTGGAAGTTCTGGGGGTACTATGACTGTGAGGAGAGTATTATGACTCTATAGGGGCACTGTGGTAGTTCTGGGGATACTATGACTGTGAGGAGAGTATTATGACTCTATAGGGGCACTGTGGTAGTTCTGGGGATACTATGACTGTGAGGAGAGTATTATGACTCTATAGGGGCACTGTGGTAGTTCTGGGGATACTATGACTGTGAGGAGAGTATTATGACTCTATAGGGGCACTGTGGTAGTTCTGGGGATACTATGACTGTGAGGAGAGTATTATGACTCTATAGGGGCACTGTGGTAGTTCTGGGGATACTATGACTGTGAGGAGAGTATTATGACTCTATAGGGGCACTGTGGTAGTTCTGGGGGTACTATGACTGTGAGGAGAGTATTATGACTCTATAGGGGCACTGTGGTAGTTCTGGGGATACTATGACTGTGAGGAGAGTATTATGACTCTATAGGGGCACTGTGGTAGTTCTGGGGATACTATGACTGTGAGGAGAGTATTATGACTCTATAGGGGCACTGTGGTAGTTCTGGGGATACTATGACTGTGAGGAGAGTATTATGACTCTATAGGGGCACTGTGGTAGTTCTGGGGGTACTATGACTGTGAGGAGAGTATTATGACTCTATAGGGGCACTGTGGTATTTCTGGGGCACTATGACTGTGAGGAGAGTATTATGACTCTATAGGGGCACTGTGGTAGTTCTGGGGATACTATGACTGTGAGGAGAGTATTATGACTCTATAGGGGCACTGTGGTAGTTCTGGGGATACTATGACTGTGAGGAGAGTATTATGACTCTATAGGGGCACTGTGGTATTTCTGGGGCACTATGACTGTGAGGAGAGTATTATGACTCTATAGGGGCACTGTGGTAGTTCTGTGGGTACTATGACTGTGAGGAGAGTATTATGACTCTATAGGGGCACTGTGGAAGTTCTGGGGGTACTATGACTGTGAGGAGAGTATTATGACTCTATAGGGGCACTGTGGTAGTTCTGGGGATACTATGGCTGTGAGGAGAGTATTATGACTCTATAGGGGCACTGTGGTAGTTCTGGGGATACTATGACTGTGAGGAGAGTATTATGACTCTATAGGGGCACTGTGGTAGTTCTGGGGATACTATGACTGTGAGGAGAGTATTGTGACTCTAGGGGACTGTGGTAGTTATGGGGGAAATTTATCAAAACCTGTGCAAAGGAAAAGTTGCCCAGTTGCCCATAGCAACCAATCAGATCGCTTCTTTCATTTTCAAGAGGCCTTTTCAAAAATGAAAGCAGTGATCTGATTGGTTGCTATGGGCAACTGGGCAACTTTTCCTCTGGACAGGTTTTGATAAATCTCCCCCATAACTCTTATTTTTCTAGCCACAGACCCATGTGAGTTCTTGTTTTTGCAGGACCAATTGTACTTTGTAATACATTTCTTTATGGGCAAATAAAAACTTTTAATCTCTTTATTTCCAGATATTTGCTTGCGTTTAAAGGGGTACTCTGGCCTTAAGGCATCTTATCCCCTATCCCCCTATTGCTGTGGTAAATTGAAAGCTGAGCTGTGATTGGTTGCTATGGGCAACAAGAAAAATCTTACTATAAGAAAATAAATCTCTCCTATAGAGATAAAGGGGAGGGGGCAGATAAGTATCTGTAGGTGGCTGACTGCCCAAGTACAGGTCTCCGGAGCCTCCAGAATGGCTCAGAATGGTTGAAACTTCTAAAGCAAAAATGACTATATTTACATGTTACATGCAGAACAAAAACATGAGGAGAATATAGAAACTATGCGGGTAGAGAGGCCCTTTATTTAACCCCTAAAGGACACAGCCAATTTTCATTTTTGCGTTTTTAGTTTTCCTCAGTAATATATTTAAGCACGATCTATGATTACAGGAGTATTCCAGGCAACAACATTTTATCCCTAGGGGATAAGATGTCTGATCGTGGGGGGCCCGCTGCTGGGACCCCCGTGATCTCCCTTCAGAACCCGCATTCTATGCGGGGCTGCATCTCTAGTTTCGTAAACCTCCGGGTTTCCGGTACTGGGAACGTTACGTCACGCCACGCCCCCTCCATTCATGTCTATGGGAGGGGGCGTGACTGCCGTCACGCCCCCTCCCATAGACATGAATGGAGGGGGCGTGGCGTGACGTAACGTCCCCGGAAACCTGGAGGTTTACAAACCTAGAGACGCAGCCCCGCATAGGATGCGGGTGCTGCAGGGAGATCGCGGAGGGTCCCAGGAGCGGGCCCCCCACGATCAGACATCTTATCCCCTAGGGATAAAATGTTGTTGCCTGGAATACCCCTTTAAGGTCACGGATGACTAAAACATGTCAGATATAACAGTGTTGTGTGGACTTCTGTGATTTTATATGGACAGAAATAAAGATTCAGCTTTAAGGAACTCTGTTCCCAAGGGGCCTTAGGTTTTTCCTTAGTAAACATAACTCTTTTATTTGACCCATGTACGTATCACCACTCAGTACTGAACATGAATCCCTGCTCCAGTACTGTACCTGTTCGAGGCCTTGCGCACCCTGCGTGCTGCGCGATGAGATGACGTTAGGCCGGGCGACGTGCAGGGTTAATAGAGAAGAGCAGGGCACCATCCTGTGCCAATCAGACTGGAGAAAAAAAAGAAGGCCATGATGTCAGCGCAGGAGTGGAGGAAAAGTGAATGGGATTTTTATAGAAGGACGGGGACGGAGGAAGGGGGAAGATAGAGATTGTCTACCTTCACTGTCTGCCAACCTACCTGCTCTACCTACCTACCACCTGCACTACCTATCTACCTACCTTCCTGCACTACTTATCTACCTACCAAGGGGCACTATCTATATACCTAGAGATGGCAAATTACCTACTCACCATCACCTAATCCCCCTACCCTTCCCCCAACACACTCACCTACTCCTTCATATTATGCAAAGCACCAAGAAAGTCATTATTTAGGGCACTAAGGGTAGGGAAATGTGCCGAACCTAATATGTTTTCTGGCAGAGTCACGGTTGGAAGAAGTCATCATGGTGTCTAAGCAAGACAGAGAAGAAAAGGAAAGAGAATGATCCTCAAAGACGCCCCCTGTGAGTCACTAGATGTAACTGCACTGCAATCTGTTATACGGTCTGCAGCTCCTGTGTAAAGTTAGTTTAGAAAAAGGGTGAATTTCTATTAGATTTATAATTTTACATTTGAAAAACATTTTTTATTTTGTTATTATTATTATTTTAGTCCCCTAGGGGATTTGTGTGAGCAATTGTTCGATTGCTTAAACAATATAATGCCCTGCAGTTGCATTGTATTGAATTGTGAAATCAGCATTATGTACTAGCAGATTTGTCATGGCAGCCACCAAGTTCTAGAGAATCCCTCCGGATGCCATGACATCTGATCGGCATACCGTGACTACTTATTCAGTTTATATTGGGCAAAAATTTGGTGTTGGAGTCTACTCAATTTAAAGAGATTGGGACTAGATGATATTCTGGTGAATGGGGCAGTTCAATCCTGCCGAAATATCTATCTTCTTAGCTATTATGCAAAACAAGTTCCGCTCACACCAATCCTTTCTTATTTTTGTTCAGGTCAGTTTACTTGAAAATGGATTTTTCTTATAACGCCCGCACTGAAGAACTGCAGGAAATCAATTCTGACCACTCTTTTGAGATGATCACTGATGATGAATTAAAAGAAATTAACTCTGCTTTAGAAGATGGTGACCTCTGTGAAGTAACGGAAAGACTCAACCAACACCTTAAGGAAATAGAAAATGCCCCATTAAGCATCGCCGTCACAGGGGAGTCAGGATCAGGAAAGTCAACTTTTATTAATGCCATCCGTGGTATGGATGATGAAGAAGAAGGTTCTGCCCAAACTGGTGTGGTGGAGACAACGATGGAGCCAATACCTTACACCCATCAGGATTATACTAATGTAAGGTTTTGGGATCTTCCAGGAATAGGAACTCCAAATTTTAAAGCAGCCGATTATCTAGAGTCTGTGCAGTTTCGTCAATATGACTTTTTCATCATCATGTCATCAGAACGCTTCAAGCAAAACGACATTGACCTGGCAAAGGAGATCCAAGCTATGGATAAGAAATTCTACTTTGTTAGATCCAAAGTTGACTCCGACTTGCATGCCTCCCAGGTACGGAGGAAGAAGACTTACAAAGAAGAGGCCATACTTAAAGAAATCCGAGATAACTGCATTAAACATCTCAATGATGGGGGAATCGCCAAGCCCCAAGTGTTTCTCCTCTCATGCCTGGACCTGGACAAGTACGACTTCCATGAAATGCAGAATACTCTAGAAAAGGAGCTTCCGGAACACAAGAAACACATATTCCTGATCTCTCTACCCAACATTTCTCTGCCAATTCTTGAGAAGAAGCGCGAGGCTCTGAGGAAATACATCTGGATGTGGTCTACTCTTTCTTGTGCAGTGGCTGCAGTCCCAATCCCAGGACTGTCTATAGCTTGTGATATAGGAATTCTGATAAAAGCTATGAAGGACTACAGAAGTGCCTTTGGCTTGAATAAGCAGTCACTAGAAAGGTTGGCCGACAAGTGTGGTAAAGATGTCAGTGAGTTACGATCTGTGATAAAGTCCCCTTTAGTTATACAAGAGATAAATAAAGAACTTGTCATCAAATTACTAAGCAAAGGGGTCGTAGGGGCTCTCATGGTAGTTGAGTATGCTGTAAGCAATATCCCAGTGCTAGGTAGCATGGCAGCAGGGGGCATCTCATTTGGTACCACATACTGGATGCTCCATGGATTCCTTAAAGAGATTGCTGATGATGCAGTGAGAGTTCTTAGAAAGGCATTAGAGTCAGACGTGTAAGAATATTTCTTTCTAAGAATAAGATATGGAATAAAACAAAAGTTTTATAGATAGTAATTAATATCCGGTTAAATGATTTATATAGGGTGTAAGGCAATAAATTAATTCCAATTTGTTTACCTTGTATGCACGAGTTCACTATTGTTCCTTTGACTTCTTGAATTTATCCTTTTTTTTTTTCATATAGAAAATTAAAGAGAATTTGTCATCAGTATTGTCCACACTAACCTGTGGGTAGAGGCTTGTAGTGAGGTTGACACCAATGAAAATGATACTTGAAGTTCTTGGCTCCATGCCTCAGTTCGTCTGTAATTCCCGTTATTAGGTATATGCTAATGACGTCCAGTCGGCATCCTCATAGTAACGTCTCCTCCCCTGTGCTGAGGCTCCTATGCTGCAAAGTGGAGCTCCACTCTGCATCTAGACTCTGTCCTCTGCTGTGAAATCTCTCTTGCGCGCAGAGCGGTTTTAGTAAATTTTGGCTGTGGCTGCCGCTATTGCGCACGCAAAGGGTCTAGTTGCAGAGAAGAGCTTCATTCTGCAGCGTAGGACGTGTTTTGGTCTTCACTCCGTCAATCTTTTTATGATGTTTGTGTATTGATTTGTCTATTCTCATAAAGGGAGAGGTATAGTATTACAGCAATCTAGCAATCTTCTTATAGGGAGTTAATTTTTTGTAGGTTTGATCGGTTAATTTTTTGCCTTCCATGCAATGATGTATTTGGGTCATATGTAGGTGTATATTTTGTGGTAATGTCAGTAACAGGGGTGGGATTGTGGCTACCTATGATTTGTTTAGTGTAATTTCTACTTAATTTATTAATCATGTAGTTTTATAAAATGTAAATTGTAATATTAAAGCATATTTATTTCCAGATATTTGTTTGAGTTTTCTTGTGTAGACCTGCTTCAAGGTAAAGCCCTGTGTAGGACTGTTTTCCTAACCCCGCTCCTGCTGGATTTCTGACCATTACCGCCCGTTCCTGCTAGGTGTGTGTTCCACTCCTGCCCGCTCCCTCAACATGTGTGTCAAAACATTTGTAAAAAAATTTGTCACAGCTTTAAGACATAGTAACCCCCGCGCGTTTCATCACCCCCTTGTGCCTTTTCATCAGCCCCCTGTGGCAACCATAAAAGACACAGAGGGGATAGTCAGGAAAAGTGGAGGTGGAGAACGTCTTTTTACTCCATTAATTCATGCGGTGTACCTGCACTGAATTTTTGTGCGACTTATTAACCCATGCAACTATTAAATAATGCTGTCCACAGTCAGTTTCTAAGCCAACTGAGGACTGGTGTAGAATTGCGCACCAATAAGCGTAGTTGCGCCAAAATATGCAACAAACTGAAAAGTCGCAAATCATAAATTCCTGACCGCTGCATGATTTCAACTTAAATCACAAATTCCAACGTCACTTTGTAAAAAATGTTCTATTTGGTTTGGCGCAAAACATTGTCGCAAAAAACAACTGCATCAAAAATTGCAACAGATTAAAGCCAAAATAATGGGGGTAAAAGATTTCATAAATACCCCTAGCAGGGTGTAGACATGAATAAGTAAAATTGAGAGAAGGAGCAGATAAGAGTTTGTTGGTGATTGACTGCCTAGGTACAGCTCGCCATAACCTCCAAAGTGGCTGAGAATGGTTGAAACTTCCTGCTCAGAGATATACGTTTTACAAAACATTTATAAAAACTTGGAACTAATGTGGGTGGAGAGACACTTTATTTTAGAGTAAGACATTGTAATAATGCTACAGAGCTGAATGATTAAAATTTATTAAAGGGGGACTACCGTGCTGACAACTTATCCCCTATCTAAAGGAGGGATCCGCCGCTGGGGACCCCCGCGATCTTGAACACAGCACCCCACTCTCATCAGGCTCCGGAGCGAACATCTCCGGGTCCAGGCTCCGGGTCTGATGACAGGGCCGGTGATCGTGATGTCACAGCTCTGCCCCCGTGAGGGGGCGAAGTCACTATACTCCGGCCC
Organism: Hyla sarda; assembly: GCF_029499605.1. Lineage (NCBI taxonomy): Eukaryota > Metazoa > Chordata > Amphibia > Anura > Hylidae > Hyla > Hyla sarda. The sequence goes on along the minus strand of NC_079198.1, from coordinate 12,589,271 downwards.
CGTGATCGGCAGTCATCAGACCCGGAGCGATGTTCGCTTCGGGGCCTGATGAGAGCGGGGTTCTGCGTGCGAGATCGCGGGGGTACCGGGTGGCGGGACCCCGCGCGATCAGGCAACTTGTCCCCTATCCTTTAGATAGGGGATAAGTTGTCAGCACGGTAGTACCCCTTTAATGTAAAATATATATTGGGCTTTGAAGATTAACCAATCATGACTTAAAGGGGTATTCCAGGATTTTTTTCCGCTATGCTACAGGAGCTGTAAAGTTAGTGTAATTCACAATATAGTGTCTGTACCTGTGTTTCATGGTGGTCTCGCAATTCTTTTGTGATTTTTGCCCCGATGTTTATTTTTAACAGCATACAAAATTACTGTTGTCTCAGATTTTCCCAGGTTGCAGTGCGGCCCTAAGACATAACATCGCTCGTCAGTTGATCAGAAGGACACACCAAAAAAAAAGTAGATCCAACAAATTTTTCACAAACACAAGTTCTATAGTGTTGTAAAAGGTATATCTTTATTGAATCATAGTAAAAAATAATTGAGCAAAAAGGAGTGACCCCCCAACTAATATCATGAAATGACACAAAGACACAAAAGACATATAAAAATATATATATATATATATATACACATGTAGGAGGGGAAACAGCGAGTGGCACCAAAGATGTTAATCATAAAGTAAATCACAAAATCATAACCCATATATTGCACCAAAGGTCATCCCAATACATGAAGCAGTAATATAATAAATAAACCCGATGGGGACCCACAAAATATATATATATATATATATATATATATATATATACAAATGCCCATATAATTTAGTGACAGTGTATTAGGATATTGCTATAATATTGCACAAATGTCCATGTAGCATATACTAAAATGTTGTCAGCACCATTATTGCGTAAGTGTGACTATATGAACGCTTTGTATTCCAATTTTTTGTTCTGGTTTGTGATGCGACCAAAAATAAGCAGTTCTGATGCTTGCTATTTTTTATTCGTTTTTGCCAATTACTATTTGGGATCAGTCATGTTATATTATAATAGTTTGTACAATTCTACACATGGTGGCACTATATATACATATATTATATTCGGGTAGCTGTATTAGTCCAGTGATGCAGATGCAAATCAAAAAATGTTGCGGTGTCTTGTATAAAAAGGTATTACAAGATTGTGCAACATTTTTTGATTTGCATCTATCTATATATAAATAAATATATACAGTGACCCCCCCCTTGACCTACGATGGCCCCGACATACGATCATTTCAACATGCGATGACCTCTCAGAGGCAGCAGCAACAAACGATGCTTTTGTATGTCGGGGCCATCGCATAAACGGCTATCTGGCAGTGCAGACTGCTTCAGCTGCCACCAGATAGCCGTTTACGGTGCCCCGTGTGGTCCGCTGACAATCACTTACCTGTCCTCGGGGCTCCGGTACATCCTCTTCAGGATCCGCTGCATCGTCGGCGCTCTCCATCGACGTCATCACGTCGCTGCGCACGCCGTCCCGTCATCCAATAGGAGCGGCGTGCGTAGCGTCGTGATGGCGGCAATGGAGAGCGAGGATGCCGGGGGAACAGAGGCCTTGCCGGAGCGTCGGGGACACCCCGGGGACGTGGCGATAGCGATGGAAGGCGACATCCAGGGCAGCGGTGACGAGCGGTGACGGTCCGGAGCGGCGGGGACAGGTGAGTACAACTTCCTCTAACAGTGGTCTACAACCTGCGGACCTCCAGATGTTGCGAAACTACAACACCCAGCATGCCCGGACAGCCAACGGCTGTTCGGGCATGCTGGGTGTTGTAGTTTTGCAACATCTGGAGGTCCGCAGGTTGTAGACCACTGTCCTATACTTTACATTGCACGGATCCGTCAACATGCGATGGTTTCAACAAACGATGGTCCGTTTGGAACGGATTACCATGGTATGTTGAGGGACCACTGTATATATAGTATAGTTCCTGTATATATGTATATATATATACAAACAATGGCGCAGCACTCCAAAGATAAGTGAAAAACGGTTGGGTTTATTGGGTCACATCACAGCTATATATATATATATATATATATATAGCAAAATCATCGGTAGTTGCAGCATCTTGTAATAACCTTTTTTTATTGGACTAACAAGATTTTGTAGAGAAGCTTTCGGGATTCCTCCCTTTATCAAGTCATAAGCATTTCTGAGCTCACAAGGAGAAAACACACGTTCTATCTCACAAAATATTCAGGGGTTAAAACAACATATGTGGAGAATGGACATTAAGTTGGGCCATAAATTGTATAGCTATAGGACGATAGATACAGATAAGGATGAGGGGGGGGGGGTCTGGAGAGCAGAGGTGAGAATGGTGGTTACGCTGCAACTACCAATGATTTTGCTTTTTGCATCACTGGACTAATACGGCTACTCCTAACTACTCTATATATGTATGTTTCAAAAATGTTATAAATTTTTTATTTTATTTTTTTAATGGGTGAATTGTTGAATTTCTAATATAGAGTGTGGGGGGTGTTATATTTTAAAAAACTGTTTTTTTTACATTTTTATTTGATGGTGAAATCGCCATTATGTCGGGCTATTTTAACAGATTTTCCATAGCAGCCACGAAGTCCTACAGAAGGCCGTGATTACTTACTCACATATTCAGAAATGGCCCCGACATATCTAGTACGCATATAATCATCAGTCACAACATGTACTATAAATAAATACAAATTCATGTCATTGGGCCTGATAATAAACCAAATGTAGCTATAGGGTGAGCCGCTAGAATCAATGTTGTTCCCCAGACAATACCTTACAACCAAGTTTATATTGGACAAAAATTTGGTGTTGTAATCTACTCAAACGTGATGTAAAGAGCATGTGACCACCTTATATTCTGGTGGATGGGACAGTTCAGCCCTGCCTAAATATCTATCTTCTTTGCTATGTTGCAATACAAATACATTTTTAGTGAGGTATGGTGAAGTTCTGCTCACACCAATTCTTTCTTATTTTTGTATTAGGTCCGTTTTCTTGAAAATGGAGAAAGGGCAGGAAATTAATTCTGACCGCTCTTTTGAGACGAAGGAAGAATTGAAAGAAATTAGGTCTGCTTTAGAACATGGTGACCTCTGTCAAGTAATTGAAAGACTCAACAAATACCTTGAGGAAATAGAAAATGCCCCATTACACATCGCCATCACGGGACAGTCAGGATCAGGAAAGTCTACCTTTATTAATGCCATCCGCGGCATGGGTGATGAAGAAGAAGGTTCTGCCCCAACTGGTGTGGTGGAGACAACGATGGAGCCAATACCTTACACCCATCAGGATTATACTAATGTAAGGTTTTGGGATCTTCCAGGAATAGGAACTCCAAATTTTACCGCAGCCGATTATCTTCAGTCTGTTGAGTTCAGTCGATACGACTTTTTCATCATTCTTTCATCAGAACGATTCAAGCAAAACGACATTGACCTGGCAAAGGAAATCCAAGCTATGGACAAAAAGTTCTTCTTTGTTAGATCCAAAGTTGACTCCGACTTGCATGCCTCCCAGGTACGAAGGAAGAAGACTTACAATGAAGAGGCCATACTGAAAGAAATCCGAGATAACTGCGTTAACAATCTCAGTGATGGGGGAATCACAGAGCCTCAAGTGTTTCTCCTCTCATGTCTGGACCTGGAAAACTACGATTTTAGCAAAATGCAGGAAACTTTAGAAAAGGAGCTTCCAGAACACAAGAAACACATATTTCTAAGCTCTCTACCCAACATTTCTTTGCCGATTCTAGAGAAGAAGCGTGAGGCTCTGAAGAAATGCATCTGGAAATTGTCTTTTGTTTCTTGTATGGTGGCTACAGTCATGGACCCAGTACAGTCTATAGCTTGTGATATAGAGATTCTAGTGAAATTCATGAAAATCTTCAAGAAAATATTTGGCTTGGATGAACAATCTTTAGAAAAATTGGCCAAAAAGTGTGGTAAAGATGTCAGTGAGTTACGATCTGTGATAAAGTCCCCTTTAGTTGTAGAAGAGATAAATAAAGAGCTTGTCATCAAATTACTAATCAGAGGTTCCACAGGGGCCCTCAAGAAAGTCCAGATTGTTGCTAGTATTTTCCCAATTCTAGGTGGCCTGGTAGGAGGGGGCATCTCATTTGGTACCACATATTGGATGCTATGTAATTTCCTAAAAGATATTGCTGAAGATGCAGTGCATGTCCTTAAGAAGGCATTAGAGTCACAGGCTTAAAAGGGTACTCTGCCCCATCCAAAGAATAGGGGATAAGATGTCTGATGGCGGGGTTCGCTCCTCTGGAACCCCTGTGATCTCTGTGCAGCACCCGGCATTCGTTTAGATGTCTCAACCACGCCCCTTATGTGATGCCACGCTCCCTCAATGCAAGTCTATGCACCCGGCGTTCGTTTGATGTCACAACCATACCCCACATTATGTGACGCCATGCTCCCTCAATGCAAGTCTATGGGAGGGGGCATGATGGCTGTCACTTTCCCTCCCATAGACTTGCATTGAGGGGGCGTGACATCACGTCACGAGAGGCATGGCTGTGACATCACAACCCCCGCTGCCCACTCCAAGCGTTCTGAACAAAATGTTCCAGGGCAGAGTACCTTTTTAAGAATATTTTATTCATGTAAAATAATATGTAGGAACAACTTCAAGAAATAGGATACAACAAAAATGATTTAATGGCAGTAAGGTTTAATGATTTATATAGCTCGTAAATGAATAAATAAATTCCAGTTTGTTTACATTGCTTGCTATTGTTGCTTACATTTTTTTTATTTCTTCCTTTTTTCATATAAAATTATAAGATTTTAACCTCTTGGGGACGCAGGGCAAACCTGTACGCCCTGCGCCCGCTCCCGCGGTCGGGTCGGTCCCGGCGGCTAACGGTAGCTGGGACACGGTCTAATACCGGACATCACTGATCGCGGGGATGTCTGGTATTAACCCTTTCGACCTGGCGATCTAAAATGTAAAAAAAAGCATTCCTGGCAGCTCAAATCGCGGTGTCCCGATCAGCTAGGAAGCATCAGGAGGGTCCCTTACCTGCCTCCTCAGCGTCCGATCGGCGATTGATTGCTCCAAACCTGAGATCCAGGCTTGAGCAATCGACCACCGATAACTCTGATCAATGCAATGGTATGGCATAGCATTGATCAGTGCCTTCAATCAATGTACTGCATGTTATAGTCCCCTATGGGGGGCTATAACAATGTAAAAAAAATAGTTAATAAATGTGATTTAACCCCCTTTTCCCATAAAAAAAAAAAACTGTGTAAATAAAAAAATGTGGTATCGCCACGAGCGTGAATGTCCGAACTATAAAAATATATAATTAATTAAACTGTACAGCCAATGGCATGCACGTAATAAAATTCCAAAGTCCAAAATAGTGTATTTTTGGTCTCTTTTTATACCATAAAAAAATGAATAAAAAGCGACCAAAAAGTCAAAACAAAAATGGTACCGATAAAAACTTCAGATCATAGCCCAAAAAATGAGCCCTCTTATATCCCCATATGCGGAAAAATAAAAAAGTTATAGGGGTCAGAAGAGGAAATTTAAAAAAAAAATTAATTTTTGTGCATCTAATTATGATTTTTTTCCAGAAGTAAGACTAAATCAAACCTATATACGGTAAGTAGGGCATCATTTTAATCTTATGGACCTACAGAATAAAGAGAAGGTGTCATTTTTGCCAACAAATGCACTGCGTAGAAATGAAAAACCCCAAAAGTTAAAAAATTGCGGGGCTTTTTTTTTTTCAATTTTGTTACATAATTTTTTTTTTTGTTTCGCCGTAGATTTTTGGGTAAAATGACTGTCGTCATTACAAAGTAGAATTGGTGGCCCAAAAAGTGCAAAAATGGAAAAACCCTGAGTCCCCAAGGGTTAAATGGATTATCCAACACCAATTCTTTTTTTATTATAAAGATTTTATAAAATTTTACTACATTTTACAACAAGAGCAATATTACAGTCACAGTGTATATCTATTGGTACAGAAGAATAGAAGTTTCCATAGAAAATGAGAAAGATTAAAACCTATTCCTCTGTTCCGATACATTAATTAATTGGGCCCTGCCAGATTTAAAAACATTTTATATGTCAGACATCTTGGCAAAACATTAACCTTTCTAATATACATCATAAAACATTTTATTTCCTTTTTATAGAAATCATGGCTTATAAAAAAGACCACTAGGGGTCCCCATACCATCCAAAACCATCCAGAAAATAATCCTCTGTGGCTGCATTATCATCTTTGTCCCAGCTCAATCACAGGCTGGGACAAAATCCAGGAAGTGAGGCTTGCACTCTTCTGTGCTCACTCCTGTCCTATCAGACTGCAAAGTGAAAACAGAGAGGATGGGGTTACAGAGCAGCCTGCAGTGATTGGATGAATAAACCCAGCATAGCAGATTCAGGGAGGAAGCTAAGTCATGCAGAGTGAGAACATGCCCTCTCAAAAGCACAGAATGACAATCCAAGTGAGCAATAGGAAAAAAAAGTATTTGTGAGAGAAATATAGGTGCTAGACACAAAAAATATGGGGGGCATTTATCATTGGTTTTACATCATTATTTTTGGCGCAGTAGGATTTAGCACCAAACATATGCCCCAAAGTATCTTATATGCTTTCACTAAATGGTTGTCATAGAGTTGATTACAGTTCACTTTATACAGTGGTAAGGAATTTATTATTTGTGCCTTTGTGTAAAAGAAGCAAATCGAGCCGCAACGTACTGCCCAAAAGGGCAATCACGCAACAGCCTTTCTAGGTGTAAAAAAGTGGCTGTCAAATGCAGAATTACTCAGATGAAAACGTCCAGCATTTTTACTCTATGTTTCTTTGTTGTCTTATATTTTGGAATACTTTTCGGTACAGTAAACGCAATAAATGATTCTAGTGATTAGCGCCTTTTGTTTACTTTGGCGCAAGCTCGTAGGAAAGTAGCAAACATAACAGCTCGAAAAAAAACGCCTGTGTGAATCAACTACCCCCGTCACATTCAAGATTACAGCCAACTTCAACAAACATTATCTAATGGTAAATCTCGCGCAGAACAACCAAAACCAACACCAAAAAAAAAAAACAGGAAAGGGGATAAGATGTCTGACCGCGGGGGTCCCGCTGCTGGGGATCCCCGCAATCTTGCATTCAGCACCCACATCAGGGAGCTGCATACTGCGCTGCCAGCTCAGAATCTGCCGTGTGACGACCACGAGGCCGGAGTATCGTGACATCAGGACTCCGCCCCCGTATGACGTCACGCCCTGCCCCCTCAATGTAAGTCTATGGGAGGGGGCGTGACGGCCGTCACGCCCCCTCCCAGAGACTTGCATTGAGGGGGCGGGACGTGACATCATGAGGGGGCGAGACTATGAGGTCACGAGCTCCCGGAGCCGGCTCCAGCGTTCGGAACAGTTTGTTCCAAACGCTGAGCAGCGCAGTACCCCTTTAACTTCTTCCCAGATGGTGTCATGCTGGTGAAAAAACAAGTGAGAGTTAACTCTTTAAAGGGGTACTCCGGTGCTTAGACATCTTATCCCCTATCCAAAGGATAGGGGATAAGATTACCTGATCGCGGGAGTCCCGCCGCTGGGGACCCCCGTGATCTTGCACGCGGCACCCCGTGTGTAATCAGTCCCCGGAGCGTGTTCGCTCCGGGTATGATTACCGGCTACCACAGGGCCGACGGCATGTGACGTCACGCCTCCGCCCCCGTGTGACGTCACACTCCGCCCCTCAATGCAAGCCAACGGGAGGGGGCGTGATAGCTTTCACGCCCCCTCCTGTAGACTTGCATTGAGAAGCGGAGCGTGACATCACACGGGGGCGGAGGCGTGACGTCACACGCCGTCGGCCCTGTGGTAGCCGGTAATCATACCCGTAGCGAACACGCTCCGGGGACTGATTACACACGGGGTGCCGGGTGCAAGATCACAGGGGTCCCCAGTGGCGGGACCCCCGTGATAAAGCATCTTATCCCCTATCCTTTGGTTAGGGGATAAGATGTCTAAGCACCGGAGTACCCCTTTAAGTGAATAAAGTAGAAAAAGTTGAAAACAAATATCAAGGTATAATACCTTTCATGTAAATCCGGGACTGGACCCAGGGGATTATAAAAGTGCACTGAATTTGTTTTTGTCATCAAGACAATGGTCCTGATGGTCCTGTTGCGTCTAGTCGTAGGATCCATCTGGATTCCTTCTGGAGCAACACTTGGTGTTAATCTTTCCCCCCTGCCAGAAGAATCCACCCTTTTTAATTGCTCCAAACTTTTGACATGACACGAAATTTTCATGACACGAAACCATATGATTTATAAATCTCTGGGATCCTTTACCAGTATGTAGGGATCTAATGTGCTCCCTAATTCTATAGAATAACGGTCGTTTTGTCTTACCTATGTAGTATAGACCGCACGAACAAATCATGCAGTACACGACATAGATAGACCTACACGTCACAGACTGTTTAACGAATACGCTGTAACCTCCTAATTGTATGGTTTTTGTTTTAATATTCATATTCACAGAACGTACAAGATCCACAACTATAATTCCCAAAACTTCATGTATCTGTAAACCAGTTGGATTGTGTTAATTTCTTGTTTTGCCTCTATTTTATATAGTCCCTAATCGTTTTATTCCGTCAAAAAGTTAAACAGATTTGTAAATTACTTCTGTTAAAAAATCTTAATCCTTCCAGTACTTTATAGGGGTTGTATACTACAGAGGAAAATATTTTCTTTTCTTTTTTGTCTTGTCCACGGTGCTCTCTGCTGACACCTGATGCCCGTATCATGAACTGTCCAAAGCAGAATAAAATCCCCATAGCAAACATAAGCTGTAACCATCCCTCCATTGAAAATTTTGGAGGGCCATAATGAGCTCACTTGTATCTTTTAAGAAAGTCGGCATCGTATTGAGTATGGGGGACAAAAGCCAATCAAGGTAACAAGAACTGTGGGCGACCCAATGGCAGCAATAATCAGCTGACCCGAAGGCGGGGTTATGTTTTTATGGATTTTTGGCAGAATATACATATATGGTTTTGAGGGGTCTTTTGGAATGAGTTTTGCTGTGTTTTTTTGGGAGTGAGAATACCAACAGTCGAGTCGGACTTCGCTGCGGCTGGTGATTGGCTGAGCGCAGGCACTCTGGGGGACAATTTTTATATTCTAGAGTTCTCCTTTAAGAATTTAAAGAGAACTTTAGGATAATAAGATTCTCCTGCGTTACTTGTAACCAGTCAGCAGGTGGCGCAAAAGTTAAAGGATTTATTGTCATCAAGAGGAAACCACAAGAGGGAGGAGAAACCTTGCGCAGTTTCACTTTCGATTTTCAAGAATGAGATCAGAAACTAAATTCTATGTACAGATAATAATCAAGACGCATCCAAGAGACCGAGCAGAGGAATCCAGAGGACAAGACATTCAGGTTACACAACCAGGTAAATGTGGCCTCCATTATAGACGTCTCTGTCATCTGCCATATTCTCCTTATGATCACCGGGCCTGGGCTTCTTACCTCATGAAGTGTATTTGTATTCTATATGTATTTTTACAATTAATTATAAAGGTTCTTAAAGGTTCGTGGAGACTAAAAGGAGGCTTCAATTTCTTGTACAACTTTTTGTTTTTATTTTCTGAAAAATCTATAAAATATTTGAATTAACAAAAACACTGGACAATGTGGCTGTGAGGAGAGTATTATGACTATATAGGGGGTACTGGTAATGAAGGGGGTATGGTGGCTGTGTACATACATTACATTACTTATCCTGTACTGATCCTGATTTATATCCTGTATTATACCCCAGAGCTGTACTCACTATTCTGCTGGTGAGGTCACTGTGTACATACATTACATTACTTATCCTGTACTGATCCTGAGTTATATCCTGTATTATACTATAGAGCTGTACTCACTATTCTGCTGGTGAGGTCACTGTGTACATACATTACATTACTTATCCTGTACTGATCCTGTGTTATATCCTGTATTATACTCCAGAGCTGTACTCACTATTCTGCTGGTGAGGTCACTGTGTACATACATTACTTATCCTGTACTGATCCTGAGTTATATCCTGTATTATACACCAGAGCTGTACTCACTATTCTGCTGGTGAGGTCACTGTGTACATACATTACATTACTTATCCTGTACTGATCCTGAGTTATATCCTGTATTATACTCCAGAGCTGTACTCACTATTCTGCTGGTGAGGTCACTGTGTACATACATTACATTACTTATCCTGTACTGATCCTGTGTTATATCCTGTATTATACTCCAGAGCTGGACTCACTATTCTGCTGGTGAGGTCACTGTGTACATACATTACATTACTTATCCTGTACTGATCCTGAGTTATATCCTGTATTATACTCCAGAGCTGGACTCACTATTCTGCTGGTGAGGTCACTGTGTACATACATTACATTACTTATCCTGTACTGATCCTGAGTTATATCCTGTATTATACTCCAGAGCTGTACTCACTATTCTGCTGGTGGGGTCACTATGTACATACATATATTACTTATCCTGTACTGATCCTGAGTTATATCCTGTATTATACACCAGAGCTGTACTCACTATTCTGCTGGTGAGGTCACTGTGAACATACATTACATTACTTATCCTGTACTGATCCTGAGTTATATCCTGTATTATACTCCAGAGCTGTACTTACTATTCTGCTGGTGAGGTCACTGTGTACATACATTACATTACTTATCCTGTACTGATCCTGAGTTATATCCTATATTATACTCCAGAGCTGTACTCACTATTCTGCTGGTAGCCATTGTGTGCATTCTGTGAAGACAAAAAACAAGCAGGAAATGCTGAATAATTAATTCTAGGCCTGAGAAATGATAAGTGCAGCTCAGCAGGGTGATGTTCTTGCTAAAGGACCAATACTCCTATACAGTACACTAAACCTTATTTTCTCTTCAAAGTCTGACTTACGAGGGACTATGTACACTGATGAAATATTCTGTGCTCTCTGTGAAGAGGAATTACAAGACATCATAAGAGCTCTACATGAGAGTACCCTGAGCGACACAGTGGATGGAAGCACTGACGGAGAACACGTTACAACATGTTGTGACCAAACAGAAATGGACATAATAAACATTGCAATAATGGGCCAGTCAGGCTCTGGGAAGTCCACTTTTGTTAATGCCATCCGTGGTCTTCACCATGACGAGGAAGAAGATGCTGCTAAAACAGGTGTAGTGGAAACCACAAGGGAGCCTGCGGCCTATCCCCATCCAAAGCTGAGACATCTGCTATTCTGGGACCTTCCTGGTACAGGAACCCCCAACTCTATCACCCAATCGGTCAATTATCATCAATATGACATATTTATTATCATAGCTTCCGAGAGGATGAGGCACTGGGATGTGGAACTGGCCACGAAGATCTGGGCTATGAAAAAGAAATTCTACTTTGTAAGGAACAAAGTGGACAATGACTTAAGGGCCAGCAAGGTTCGTAGATGGAAGACGTATGATGAGCAGAAGATATTGGAGGAGATACGAGACAACTGTAATAGAGTTCTTAGCGATAGTGGAGTAGAGGATCCCAGTGTCTTCCTTTTGTCCTGCTTAGAAGTTGACAAATATGACTTTCATCTCTTGGTGAAGACCCTGGAAGAACAATTAAAGGGGTACTCCACTGCTCAGCGTTTTGGAACAAACTGTTCCGAACACTGGAGTTGGTAACGCGAGCTTGTGACATCACAGTTCCGCCCCATCATGACATCAAGCCCCCTCAATGCAAGTCTATGGGAGGGGCCGTGACAGCCCTGCCAACTCATGACGTCACGCCCCGCCCCCTCAATGCAAGTCTATGGGAGGGGCCGTGACAGCCCTGCCAACTCATGACATCACACCCCGCCCCCTCAAAGGAAGTCTATGGGAGGGGCCGTGACAGCCGTCACGTCCCCTCCCATAGACTTGCATTGGGGGGGCATGACGTCATGAGGGGGCAGGGTTATGGCGTCAAGAACTCCAGCGTTCAGTACAGTGTGTTCCAAACGCTGAGCAGCGGAGTACCCCTTTAAGAGATGGACATCAATAAAACAGTAGGTCTTTTTGGACACAATCTTTACATCTACCCCAAGGTGGTCATCTCTAACCCGTGGCGCTCGAGATGTTTTGGAACTACAACTTGGTTAGTAGTTGACCACAAAGGGTTCTAGTAGCAAAACACATCAGGAAACCTGCAACAATAAGGTTGTTTAAAGTGAACCTCTTCAAAACTTGAGCAGCGGTGTATCTTAAAGGGGTACTCCAGTGGAATATTTTTTTTTATAAATCAACTGGTGCCATAAAGTTAAACTTATTTGTAAATTACTTCTATTTAAAAATATTAATCCTTCCAGTACTTATCAGCTGCTCCACATTAAGTTCTTTTCTTTTTGAATTTCTTTTCTCTCTGACCACAGTGCGCTCTGCTGACACTCTGTCCATTTTAGGAACTGTCCAGTATAGGAGAAAATCCCCACAGCAAATCTATCCTACTCTGGACAGTTCCTGATATGGACAGAGGTGTCAGCAGAGAGCACTGTGGTCAGACAGAAAAGAAATTCAAAAAGGAAAGAACTTCCTGTGGAGCATACAGCACCTGATAAGTACTGGAAGGATTAAGTTTTTCAAATAGAAGTCATTTACAAATCTGTTTAACTTTCTTGCACTTTCCACTGGAGTACTCCTTTAAAGGGGTTAGCCAGGAAAAAACTTTTTTTTATATATCAACTGGCTCCAGAAAACTAAACATATTTGTAATTTACTTCTATTAAAAAAATCTTAATCCTTTCACTACTTTCAGTTCTGAAGTTAAGGTTGTTCTTTTCTGTCTAAGTGCTCTCTGATGACACGTGTCTCGGGAACCGCCCAGTTTAGAAGCAAATCCCCATAGCAAACCTCTTCTAAACTGGGCGGTTCCCAAGACACGTGTCATCAGAGAGCACTTTGACAGAAAAAAACAACTCAACTTCAGAAGCTAATAAGTACTGAAAGGATTAAGATTTTTTAATGGAAGTAATTTACAGTTGAGTCATCAGTTTATAATTTCTGGTATAATATTATTGTTAGTAAAAGGGGTAGTGACCATTTGTTTAGTTTGCACTAAATTTATTCAAAGTATATTGTTATAAAATGTAAATTGTGCATTAAAACATATTTATTTCCAGCTTAGATATTTGGTAGAGTTTTCGTCTAGAGAATTGCTTCATTATTTGTGATTAAACCATTGCAGTGTAAATGATGGGGTCATGTGGGCCGTCAGGTGGTTGTTTTTCTATGAAGCTTTTCCATTCTCATGTGTATGAATCAAAGTAGGCTCTGAAGACACAGGGGAGTAAAATACATAGAGATATATGGGAAAGGGAAAGAGGACGGAACATAAGAATTTAAAGTACAACTCTCCATTGCTTCCAAAATGGCAGAGAATAGATGAAACGTCCTGTCCCTGGTTACAGTATAAAGAACAGTTCTAGAGCAAAAACTACAATATTACCAAGTGATATAATCTATAGAACAGAAGAACAGGAACCATCATGAGAAGATGGAAGCTGAATGGGTAGAGAGACCATTTAAAGAGAACCTCTCATGATCTTGTTACATTTTATAATCCTCCCAGGTCACTGCCCCCATCATGATAAACCACTCCCGGCCTTTATTTTTATTATTTTTTAATTTTCTACCTGGATATCGCTCTGTATTTTCTGCTCAGTTTCAGTCAGATTCACAGACTGGGAAGGGGCGTTCCCCAGCAGGCGTGACATCATCTGAAGCCATACAGGGGAGAACTTCCTCCCTCACTCTGCTACACACAGCCCAGAGCAGTTCAGTGTGAGATGAGCTATGATTGGCTAAGGCTGCACTCCCTCCCCTCAGCACTCCAGACTGCATTTCCTGATTTTAGACTTCTGCCAGGCCAGCAGGAGTCCAAAGTCTGTGCAAGAGATGGGGGGGAAATGTGCTCTGGACAAGTAGGGAGACCCCTAGTGGCAGCTTTTTTAAACACAAAGTAGATTATAAAGATTTTTTTATTTACCATAAGGAGTGCAATAGCAAAAATTCGTTTTAATGAGAGTGCCCATTTAAAGGAAAACGGTCACCCGTTCACCCACACTAAACCCAATACACCAGGTTATAGTGCTGGTGAACAGGACATCAAGCACTTTCAATCACTCAATATGGCAATGGCCATTCAGGGATACTGGACCTAAATAATTTGGTTCCTAAACAATATAATGGGCAAACAGAAGAAAAACTGAAGGAAACATTTTGGAGCATTAAATTAATAAAGCACAATATATACAATATATCAGGTGCCCCAGTCCCAATGAACACTAACTGATGCCTCTTAGGACAAAAAGTCCCCAATCTCTACTCTTCTTCACAGAACACGCTGCTGCAGGATGTGCTTTTCCAGACAAGAAAACTAAGCTCATAATTTTAGATAAATGATACTATACGGTCATTGTCATAATAGGTTGCATGAGTGAGTGGATCTCTGCCATATAGGAGCCTTATATATCTTCACCTTGGCATCCAGATACGTATTATACTATATGGTCCTCTTTGATCCACTCCCCAAGTGTTGCCATCGATGCGCCACAGTGACCTCAGACAATCCAACGCTCATGGAACCATAACTTTGGAACATGAGCTTGGTATCTTACATGTTATTGGAGATATGCTGAACATGGGGGGGGGGTTGAAATGACAAAAAGGAGCCAATCCACCCCACATATGTATCCACCCTACATAATTTTCCTTCACAGGCATGATAGTGAATAGTTAATAAAACCAAGATAAATCCTTTAAGAAGGAAGAGAAAAAAGAGCCCGGTGGAAAGGTAAAATGACCCATATTTGGGGTTCGAAAGCCATCTGATGCACACAAGTGCCACAAGACCACATCAGTATTGTAAAGAAAGGGTATTTCTTTATTATATCCCTTATACAAATGTATTTTACATTACCCCGTAAATTATGTTCCTTGTATCTGTGCTTTAAAGGGGTACTCCGCCGAAAAACATCTTTGGATAGGGGATAAGATGTCTGATTGCCGGGGTCCCGTCACTGGGGACCACCAGGATTTCTGGCAGGGTACCCTAGTCATCTGTGCACGGAGCGAACTCCGCTTCGTGCTGGATAACTGTCAACTACAACTGCCACGCCCCCTCCATTCATGTCTATGGGAAGAGGCGTGACGGCTACGTAGTAGCCGTCACGCCCCCTCCCATAGACATGAATGGAGGGGGAGTGGCGTAGCGTCACGAACACGGAAGCTCCAAGCTTCCGTGTTCCGGACACCGCTGCTGTCGGCCTGGAGATCATGGGGGTCCCCAGCGGCGGGACATCGCAATCAGACATCTTATCCCCTATCCTTTGGATAGGGGATAAGATGTTTTTCGGCTGAGTACCCCTTTAAACGTTAAATAAAACATTTCTGGAATAAAAAATTTATGCATTTAATACCCTTCCCCAGACAACATTTTAACCAAGTTCCTTGCCAAACTTGCAGTATCTAACCCTATCGTGACTTACAGAGTCAGATTTTAGTGAGAAAAGATAAAGTTCCGGTCTCACCAATTTTTCCAATTTTCCCCAGATCAGTAACTGAGAATGGATTCTTCTTTCGACATAATCACTGATGAAGAAGTGCAGGAAGTAAGGTCTGCTTTAGAAGATGGTGACCTCTGTAAAGCAACTGAAAGAATCAGTGAGTACCTTGAGGAAATAGAAAATGCCCCATTAAACATCGCCATCACAGGGGAGTCAGGAACAGGAAAGTCTACTTTTGTCAATGCCATCCGTGGCATGGATGATGATGAAGAAGGTTCTGCCAGAACCGGTGTGGTGGAGACAACGATGAAGCCAACGCCATACACACATCAGCAGTATCCCAACGTAACTGTTTGGGATCTTCCAGGAACAGGAACTCCACATTTTGCGGCAGCCGATTATCTTGAATCTGTTCAGTTTCGTCAATACGACTTTTTCATCATCCTGTCATCAGAACGCTTCAAGCTAAATGACATTGTCCTAGCAAAGGAGATCCAAGCTATGAACAAAAAATTCTACTTTGTGAGATCCAAAGTTGACTCCGACTTGCATGCCTCCCAGGTACGGAGGAAGAAGACTTACAATGAAGAGGCCATACTGAAAGAAATCCGAGATAACTGCATTAATAATCTCAGTGATGGGGGAATCGCCAAGCCCCAAGTGTTTCTCCTCTCATGCCTGGAACTGGACAAGTACGACTTCCATGAAATGCAGAATACTCTAGAAAAGGAGCTTCCGGAACACAAGAAACACATATTCCTGATCTCTCTACCCAACATTTCTCTGCCGATTCTAGAGAAGAAGCGCGAGGCTCTGAGGAAAGAAATATGGAAGTTGTCTACTCTTTCTTGTGCAGTGGCTACGGTCCCCATCCCCGGACTGTCTGTAGCTGTTGATGTAGGAATTCTGGTAAAAGCCATGAGAAACTACCAGAGTGCTTTTGGCTTGGATGAACAATCTCTAGAAAAGTTGGCCAACAAGTGTGGTAAAGATGTCAGTGAGTTACGATCTGTGATAAAGTCCCCTTTAGTTGTACAAGAGATAAATAAAGAGCTTGTCCTCAAATTACTAAGCAAAGGGGCCGGAGGGGCTCTCATGCTCGCTGAGTATGCTGCTAGCAATATCCCAGTGCTAGGTAGCATGGCAGCAGGGGGCATCTCATTTGGTACCACATACTGGATGCTCCTTGGATTCCTTAAAGAGATTGCCGAAGACGCAGTGCGTGTTCTTACGAAGGCATTAGAGTCAGACGTGTAAGAATCTTTCTCACTAAAAATTAAAAGTACGGACAGGACAGGATACAACAACACAATTTAGGGCAGTAATTACAATCCTGTTCAATGAATTATATATGTAAAGCAATAAATTGATTCAAGTCTGTTTACCTTGTATACATTATCTACGTGTTTGCTATTGTTCCTTACATTTTCATTTCTATCTCTTCATTTGGAAAAATATGGCTTAAAGGGGTACTCCGCTGCTCAGCGTTTGGAACAAACTGTTCCGAACGCTGGAGTCAGGAGCTCGTGACATCATAGCCCCACCCCCTCAATACAAGTCTATGGGAGATTTGTAAATTACTTCTATTTAAAAATCTTAATCCTTTTAATACTTATTAGCAGCTGTATGCTACAGAGGAAATTCTTTTCTTTTTTAATTTCTTTTTTGTCTTGTCCACAGTGCTCTCTGCTGACACCTCTGTCCGTGTCAGGAAATGTCCAGAGCAGAATAGGTTTGCTATGGGGATGTTCTCCTGCTCTGGACAGTTCCTGATATGGGCATCAGGTGTCAGGAATTGTATTGTCACTACACTGGGGGGAAGGGCTGCCTGTATCCCTATTGGTTAAGAGCTTCATACGAAGGGGTGAAATCATGTTATAATATAATCATCTAGAAAATAGGGGGGTGCATGGGAGAGCAGAGGCCAGCATGAAATATTATGTGATAATATCGTTTTCTTGAAAAGGGAGGGGGCCTTTATGGAAGCACCATGAGGCATAAAGGTATCATGGGACAATAAGTCTTTGTTACCTGAGGGACGAGGCCATGAGGAACCAGAGAGATTCTTTCAGATGCAGCTATACAACTGTATGATAACTACACAAGGGTCCTATGATTACACCTTCTTCTCCTCTTTTCAACTACTTAGAGGTTAAAGAGTTAGAGGTCTGACATATCTCATATATCAGGTAATGTAAAAAAAATTATTCTTATTTGTAAGATCATTTTAAAATATTGATGACATTATATCAATTAGTACGTATGGTGAACAGATCTTCCCTAATCTCCAGGTTGAGATTTGTAGGTTATAGCATATGAAGCACTCTCCCTTCTTCTGCAGAGAACGGAGCGTGTTAATGCATACGTATATTGCACATTGCATTGTCTTATTTTTCACCATTTAATTGACAAAGGAAGATATATCCACAAGGGAACTTATTTAAAGGGGTATTCCGGGCAAAAACATCTTATACCCTATCCATAGGATAGGGGATAAGATGTCTGATCACAGGGGGCCCATTGCTAGGACCCCCTGCAATCTCCCTGCAGCAGCCTGCATTCTATGCGTAGCTGCGTCTGAAGCTTTGGAAACCTCCGGGCTTCCAAGACGGGGATGTGACGTACGCCACGAACCCCCCCCCCCCCCATTCATTTCGATGGGAGAGGGCGTAACGGCCGCAACGCCCCCTCCCATAGACATGAATAAAGGGGGCGTGGCGTGATGTCACATCCCCGTTTCGGAAGCCCGGAGGTTTCCAAAACTTCAGACTCAGCTAAGCATAGAATGCGGGGGGTCCCAGGGGCGGGCCCCCTGTGATCAGACATCTTATCCCCTATCCTTTGGATAGGGGATAAGATGTTTTTGCCCAGAATACCCCTTTAAAGGGGTACTCCTGTGGAAAGTGCGAGAAAGTTAAACAGATTTGTAAATTACTTCTATTAAGAGCAGGAGAAGATCCCCATAGCAAACATGTGCTGTTCTGGACAGTTCCTAAAATGGACAGCAGAGGACAGCAGAGAGCACTGTGGTCATGACATCAGAGAAATCTAAACAGTAAAGCATTTCCTCTGTAGTATACAGCCCCTAAAAAGTACTGGAAGGATTAAGATTTTTTTAATAGAAGTGATTTACACATCTGTTTAATTTTCTGGCACCAGTTGATTAAAAAAAAAAAGTTTGGTACGGGAGTACCCCTTTAAGTATTCCTCCAAATTTGGTGCGCCATAGAAGATAAATATGGTAGAGTACCTAAATATTTGTGTGGCTAGTTAGAGGGGGCTGGAGTGTTGAAGCGTACAAGTTACCTCTATTTTATATATCTAGAGATTAGGTATTTGCCTTTTCCGTATATCAGTTGTGTAATGTTCTCTTGCAGAGTAATTCCATGAATATGATGATTGTTGTTCGAATCTTTTACTATATCTGATTGACGATTCATATATATAATCATTGTGTTTATATACACATTTGGGGGTAATTTATCAAAACCTGTGTGGAGGAACAGTGGGGCAGTTGCCCATAGCAACCAATCAGATTGCTTCTATCATTTTTCACAGGTCTCTTCAAAAATGAAAGCAGCGATCTGACTGGTTGCCACAGGCAACTGCCCCACTCTTCCTCTACACAGGTTTTCATAAATCTCCCCCATTTATGTTTATTAATCATAACCAATATATCTGCATAATTTAGGATACCTGTGTATTATTTTATGTTACTGCAAAAAGTACCGCCGAGCGCTAATTAATGAGCTACACAATTTTGGGTAAATGGTCGGGCCCAGAGAGATGAATTGCATAGTTTATGTTTTTCAGCAATTCATAAGGTCACATATGTTAGATTTTGGTGACCATAGGTCAAAAGGGCATAATGAGGTCATGAGGACCTACCGCCATAGCAGGGGAATAACGACGATGGGAGAAAGAAAAAAAAAAAAAAAACGTGAACAATAAAAATAGTTTGTGTCCTTAAAGGGAATCTGTCACCAGCTTCACCCGCACTGACCTGCTGATACAGGGTAACAGAGTAGGTGACTCTGATTGATTCCATCTCTGTTTACCTTTTTCTTTTTTTTCCTACATGGCCCCATTCCCAAGTTATGCGTGAAAATCCAAATATATAAATGAAGTCCATTGGTGCACTAGGGGTTTTCCCAACCCCTTGGTGCTCTCTTTTACCCACCAGACTACGCCCCCTTCATAAATATTCATGTCCCTGAGCTCTGTTCTATACAGGGATCATGTAAGTTTAGATCTGCTCTGCCCACTCCTGTCACATGGGCAGTATCACAGGTCCTTCAGCCATATTCTCTTCTATGAGGACGGGATGTGGGGTCAGGATATGAGGACGGGATGTGGGGACAGGATATGAGGACGGGATGTGGGGACAGGATATGAGGACGGGATGTGGGGACAGGATATGAGGACGGGATATGTGAATGGAATAAGAGGTCGTGATATAAGGATGAGACATGAGGGCGGGGTATGAATTTGGGATAGGAGGTCGGGATATGAGGATGAGATATAAGGTGGAGATATGAGGACGGGATAAGAGGACGGGATATGAGGACGGGATAAGAGGACGGGATATGGGGAAGAGATATGAGGAAGAGACATGAGGATGGGATATAAGGTCGGGAAATGAGGACAGAATATGAGGACGGGATATGAGGACGGGATATTAGGAAGAGATATAAGGATGAGATATAAGGTCGGGATATGAGGACAGGATATGAGGTCGGGATATGAGGACGGGATATGAGGACGGGATATGAGGAGGGGATATGAGGTCGGGATATGAGGACGGGATATGAGGACGGGATATGAGGACGGGATATGAGGACGGGATATGAGGAGGGGATATGAGGTCGGGATATGAGGACGGGATATGAGGACGGGATATGAGGACGGGATATGAGGACGGGATATTAGGAAGAGATATAAGGATGGGATATAAGGTGGGGATATGAGGACGGGATATGAGGACGGGATATGAGGACGGGATATGAGGTCGGGATATGAGGTCGGGATATGAGGACGGGATATGAGGTCGGGATATGAGGTCGGGATATGAGGACGGGATATGAGGTCGGGATATGAGGACGGGATATGAGGACAGGATATGAGGTTGGGATATGAGGACAGAATATGAGGACAGAATATGAGGACGGGATATGAGGACGGGATATGGTATTACAACAATTTAACTGACCCTCAGAATAAGATGAATACTTCATTCCACACAGCACCAAAAAATATAGGATTTTATTTCTACCCCCCCCCCCCCCAAAAAAAAAGAAAGAAACAAAGCTTTTTAATACCTTATACGTATTTCAAAATGAAGCCATTTAAAAATATACAACTACAACGAAAAGTCCTCACCAGACTACAATAAAAAAAAAGAAAAACTAAAAAGTTACGGCTCCTGGACGGCACTAATGGAAAAAAGCAAAAATTGTGAAGAGGTGAACGGACAATTCTGTATTGTGTTGTATTATAATGTAGCTTAGTCATATATTAGCTGTATTTATTGTCAGCTCAGACCGGTTCCCATCACATTCCAGCGCACGTTGCTCGTTGCTGACAGTCATCAGAGGGACAACCCCTTCCAGAATATATTGCTGGAAGTCAAGAATCGAAACTTAAAAAGAAGAGAGAAAGTGCGGAGAGCGAGAGAGAATGACAAACAGGTAAGAAACTGGGAATAAGGTGTCTGTAAAGAGAATATAAAGAGCAGCACTTTGTAATATCAGATTATTCTTTATTATTCCTCCTTTCTTGCTATTTTTTAGAGGGGGGGGGGGGGTACAGAGAAAAACAAAAAATGTGTTGCTATCTAGAAACCGTGTGTTTACTATACAGTGGTCCCTCAAGTTACAATATTAATTGGTTCCAGGACGACCATTGTATGTTGAGACCATTGTATGTTGAGACCAGAACTCTATGGAAACCTGGTAATTGGTTCTGAAGCCCCAAAATGTCATCCAAAAATAGGAAAAAGTGAGGATTAAAGAAAAATAAGTAGATAACTAATATAGATAAAGCAAATCCTTCCATATAAAAGTAGGAAAGATCTGCTGGGAGCTGTAATCACTGTCTGTCAGTGTTTCCCAACCAGGGTGCCTCCAGCTATTGCAAAACTACAACTCCCAGCATGCCCGGACAGCCGTTGACTGTCCGGGCATGCTGGGAGTTGTAGTTTTGCAACAGCTGGAGACACCCTGGTTGGGAAACAATGGTTTATGTAGAGGACAAGAGCTTCTTCAGGGTTAATACAGTACGCACAGTGTCCAAAATGGAGCCGCCCTTACCTGGTGTCCAAAGGAGCAGGTAACCCTGGTACAGGTAAAGAGTACAGAACATGTAATACCTCCCTGTACTGTAGGGGGCGCTACCAGACACCAGTCAGTGCATGCACTTCAGTAATACAGGTAAAGAGTACAGAACATGTAATACCTCCCTGTACTGTAGAGGGCGCTAGCAGACACCAGTCAGTGCATACACTTCAGTAATACAGGTAAAGAGTACAGAACATGTAATACCTCCCTGTACTGTAGGGGGCACTACCAGACACCAGTCAGTGCATACACTTCAGTAATACAGGTAAAGAGTACAGAACATGTAATACCTCCCTGTACTGTAGGGGGCGCTACCAGACACCCGTCAGTGCATACACTTCAGTAATACAGGTAGAGAGTACAGAACATGTAATACCTCCCTGTACTGTAGGGGGCGCTACCACACACCAGTCAGTGCATACACTTCAGTAATACAGGTAAAGAGTACAGAACATGTAATACCTCCCTGTACTGTAGGGGGCGCTACCAGACAGCCAGTCAGTGCATGCACTTCAATAATACAGGTAAAGAGTACAGAACATGTAATACCTCCCTGTACTGTAGGGGGCGCTACCAGACACCAATCAGTGCATACACTTCAGTAATACAGGTGATTTACTGGTAAAATGCCCATTCTGATTGGTCAGTTCCTCCAGTTGTGAGAGGTATCAGAGATCTGGATTGTCCATAGCATTGTAAGTTGAGTCTGGTTTCAAGTTACAATGGTCCAGAAAAGACCATTGTATGTTGAAACTATTGTATGTTGAGGCCTTGTAAGTTGAGGGATCACTGTATATGTATGTATATGTGTGTGCATACACTGTATGTATAGACATTATGAGGGACATATTCAAAAACTACCGTAATGTGTGTTACAGCAATATCAGTCACACAGTTTTTTTTCTCCTCGTGCTGCTTTTTAATTTGTGAGAGTTAATTTTCACACCGTTTTTGGGTTTTTCCCCTCCACATTTGTTTTATTTTTTTGTAAATCTCTGACAATTCTAGTGGAACCAAGCTAACCTCACAGAATATTCCATGAGTACACTATTAGTTCCCAGACAAGCGACAACCGCGTGGATGAAATGTGTTGGAAGCCAAAGACAAGAGGAAAATAGCTTTAGATATCAGTATTGATCGCCGTGTCTAAAGGGTTAAAGGGGTACTCCGACACTAAGGCATCTTATCCCCTATCCAAAGGATAGGGGATAAGATGCCTGATCGCGGGGGTCCCGCCGCTGGGTCTTTCACACAGCACCCCGTTACCATCAGCCCCCGGAGCATGTTCGCTCCGGGTCTGATGACTGCTGATCACGGGGCCGGAGTACTGTGATGTCACGGCTCCGCCCCCCCCCCCCCGTGTGACATCACACATCACACTCCGCCCCCTCAATGCAAGCCTATAAGATGTCTTAGCGTCGGAGTACCCCTTTAACCCTTTAGACACGGCAATCAATACTGATATCTAAAGCTATTTTCCTCTTGTCTTTGGCTTCCAACACATTTCATCCACGCGGTTGTCGCTTATTCTGTGAGGTTAGCTTGGTTCCACCAGAATTGTCAGAGATTTACAAAAAAAATAAATATGTGGGGGGGAGAAACACAAAAACGGTGTGAAAATTAACTCTCACAAATTTAAAAGCAGAACAAGGGACTAGAGATGAGCGAACTTACAGTAAATTCGATTCGTCACGAACTTCTCGGCTCGGCAGTTGATGACTTTTCCTGCGTAAATTAGTTCAGCTTTCCGGTGCTCCGGTGGGCTGGAAAAGGTGGATACATTCCTAGGAAAGAGTCTCCTAGGACTGTATCCACCTTTTCCAGCCCATCGGAGCACCTGAAAGCTGAACTAATTTATGCAGGAAAAGTCATCAACTGCCGAGCCGAGAAGTTCGTGACGAATCTAATTTACTGTAAGTTCGCTCATCTCTCTACAAGGGAACTTTGAAAACGTGAGGAGAAAAAAAAACTGTGTGACTGATATTGCTGTAACACACATTTCGGTAGTTTTTGAATATGTCCCTCATAATGTCTATACATATATATATATATATATATATATATATATATAGTAAACACACGGTTTCTAGATAGCAACACATTTTTTGTTTTTACGCTGTACTCCGGCCCTGTGATCGGCAGTAATCAGCAAACATGCTCCGGGGGGCTGATGGTAATGGGGTGCTGCGTGAAAGACCACGGGGGTCCCCAGCGGTGGGACCCCCGCGATCAGGCATCTTATCCCCTATCCTTTGTGTGTCGCCACAGTTCATCATTAGTGGCGAGTCCCTCACAGGTCCCGAGCTCTCTTCATAGATTGTTAACGCGCTGCAATGTACATTTACGTCACTGTGCGCTAATTATCAGGGTGCGGCGACTTACACGGCGTGTCCTCTAGGGGTTAAATGTGAGTGTAGGTGCAGTGACGGTGTAGTCAGGTAGTACAACCCGGACTCCTGCAATTTCAATTAAAACAACCATGATGACAGAAGTGTTGTTGCAACCCTATGAAGAAAACGTAGTCTAACTTTGTGTTTAAAGAGTTTTTTTTAATTATTATTATCATTTGTCAAATATCAATGTTTATATTTCAATAATAAAATAAACTAACAAAAGCAAACAAAAACATAAACTAACAAAAAACATAAACTAACAAAAAAACATAAACTAACAAAAAAAACTAAAACAAAAAAAAGAACCCAACCATTTTTGTGATTTTTATACGTGCAAAGAGCTTTTGTGGGAAATCTTTGATGTAAAATGGACTCCCACCTTTTAAAAATATCGTGTAAAACATTAAAAGTACATCACCATGCCAACACGTACAGTGTAAACCTAGGATCATTCTCATGTAAAGCTCTTTTTTTTTTTTAAATATGTCCCCCTAAAATTCTATAGAGCAGTGAGACAAAGATGCCCCTCACTTCTCTCAGCTCGTTCACCTGTTCGGTATGGGTCTCACCGAGACCCCGACCGATCACATTTTCTAATTGGCAGTGATATTTTAACAACAACAAAAAAAAAGGCAAAATAAAAAAATAATAAAAATGTATCAGTCTAAAAACTGATGTAAACTGATCTGTATAAAAAACTGACATATATTAGGCTAGCAAAATGAAAATAAATATAAAGCATTCAGCAAAAGGTCCATGTTCATCTTTTTATTTCAGATCCAATAAAAACATGGCATTTTTGTTTTTAAAGAGTTTTATTAAAGTTTTGTATGAATGTAAAAATGCATAACAGAAAAGTATGTTGTGAAACAAAATACAAGCAAAAGTCAGATACAAAAATAGAGGTAACAAGCGGCAACAAGCGGCAGGGGGGGGGGGGGGCGGGGGGTTGAAGGACCAACATCCCCCAGCACCAAGCATAGTAACAACAAAAGGACCACTCCGGGTCGATTTCCCAGGCCATCATGTATGACGACTTGTCTGCGGAACCAAATAGACCGCCGTAGATAGTAGAGATAAAGCCTCTGCTTTCCCAAGACTTAATACAAAGCAAATCGTAACGGGTGCAACAAGTCACATTAACGCTCGGTTTTTAAAGGCTAGCTAGAGATTTGGCAAAATCTATATAACTCCCAGTAGGGCAGACATATGGAAAGAACTAAGATGTTAAAGGGACTTAAAGTGTAGCTCCCACCATCCTATATTTTTTTTCCTGTCCCTGCCTATTGCCAATCTCTCCCTAACCCCCTCCCTGCTTTTAATTTTTATTTTTACTATATTAAAAATGCCTTTTGTCTGCCTGGCAGTGTGCTTACTACCAGGCAGACTTCCCCAGCAGGCACCACATCACTGATGCCTGCTGGGGGGGGGGACTTCCGCCCTTAGTTCATCTACACAGGGTGCCTCCAGCTGTTTCATCACTACAACTCCCAGCTTGCCCTGACATCTATTGGCTGTCAGGGCATGCTGGGAGTTGTAGTATTGAAACAGCTGGAGGCACCATGTGTAGATAAACTATTAGTTAGTTACATACGGCGCTAGCCCGTTCCCTCCATCACAACCCCCCCCCCCCATTACACTTACTGCAGAGTCCGGCAGCGGGCGTGCAGGGACAGCGGCGGCGACGATGTGCGGGAGGAGTGGCCTCCCAGCCAGTGGCCAGGGAGCCAATGCGCTCGCTCCCTGCCTGTCTGATTGACAGGCAGGGAGCGAGCGCAGGCTGAATGAAAAAGGACCGATGCCGGGCCGCATCAGTCCTTTTTCAGGCATGACCTCACGCCAGGCTGCAGCCGGCTACTAGCAGGGAGACCCCTAGTGGCCGGTTTTCAAATGTAAATTAAAGCATTTTAATTAAAAAAAAATAATAATAAAAGCATATTAGAGATATGTTGTAGTACATAAGTACTACAACATATCAAAAAATAAAGTTGGTGACAGTGCCCATTTAAAACCTAATCTGTCAATAAAGTCCCCTATGTGAAGAAAACCCTTATTGGACCACCAGGAGAATGCCGATGGGGCACCACAAAACATATTTTTGATGCGTTTAAGGGAGGGGGAGTTTACCCCCTAGTCATTAATTCTAAAAAATAAGAATAAAAAAAAAAAAAAAATATTTTATGTCATCAATGTACAGACAGGTAGTGTAGGTGGAACTGATAACAACTATACTTACCTGTTTGCAATTCGTGCTCCCGCTATCTTCCTCCGTTGTTTTCGTTCTGAAGCTGGCTTGGGGCATATGCAGAACTTCCTGACGTTACCGCTGCTGCTTCTCTGCTGGCCCTGCTGGGAGCAAACAGCAGCGGTGACATCAGGAAGCTCCGTACATGTCCCAAGCCAGGTCCTGGAACAAAAACAACGGAGGAAGTGGGAAGCAGGGATCGCGGACAGGTAAGTATGGTTATTATCAGTGTCACCCACACTACGTGTCTGTACCAACAGGTTAGTAGAGGTGACACTGATGACAGATTGATAGTCTCCAAACACTTATACCCAGTAATGATTAATTGGCCGGAAAATCAGAATCAAGTGCAGGTAATGGGACACATTTTAACCCTACATTGTCAACATAGATTTACAAAAAGTCTTTTCATAAATACGATATATGATAAATAGCATTACAGAAACTACAGCAGAATATCACACAGCATATCATAATCTTCCCTGATATTACATAATATACATGGGACTACTTTGCAAGAAGTTTAGGAAATACAATTGTAAGTTTTTCCATATTAACTCGTTTTAGGTTCAGGAATATAAAAACTTGTAAGTAACTGGAAAACATATTAAAACTTCCCATAATGCACCTGGTGTAAGCTGTATTGATATGCCCAATGTGAATATATATCAGCAAAGAATACATCAGTACACACCTTATAACATATAGCTGTCTGTGCACTGGTTAATAACTCGCGATCGCGGTGGGACACCTGGTCAGTATATTGAATGAAGGCAAAGGGGTACTCCTGCGAACATCGTTTTCTTCTGAATAAGCCCGGGCTGCCACAATAAAAAAAATAATAAACTTTGACTTATCTCCCACCGCTTCCCGCTG
This sequence comes from Hyla sarda, assembly GCF_029499605.1. Lineage (NCBI taxonomy): Eukaryota > Metazoa > Chordata > Amphibia > Anura > Hylidae > Hyla > Hyla sarda. The sequence goes on along the minus strand of NC_079198.1, from coordinate 12,561,780 downwards.
CGGGTATGGCTGACCCGTCCTCCGATGCGGTCTTCTTCTGGCTTCTGCAGTCCAATACGTAACATTGCAGCTCAGCTAAACACCGGCGCAGTGATGTCCCACCTTGGCTGGTGATAGACAGTGTCAGATAAATAGACTGGGCACCAGGAAGAAGACCGGGTCTAATATACCACACTGCCATTCAGCCTATCACCGGCTGAGGTAGGACATCGTTGTGGCCAGTGATTAGCTGAAGACTGTGTCACGTGCCGACCACCAGAAGCAGGAAGAAGTCCAGTACCAGCGACACTGGGGGGAAGGTAGCGATAGGTAAGTCTAAGTTTATTATTTTAATTGCTGCAGCCCGGGCTTATTCAGAGGAAATTTTTTTTCGAGTGGAGCATTTTTTTCGACCCATTGAAGTTAATAGGCAGCAAAATATGCACATGTGTATGGAACCTTGGAATTAATTTTTGTTGTATTTTCCAAGGACTCAGAGCGACAAGATGGATCCAAATGAAGAATTTGACGACTCTCGAGTGGAAGAGATAAAGTCTTACATACATAATGGCAATCTCAGTGGTGCTTTTGAAAGAATAAAGGATTATTTACAGACGATTGAAAATGCCCCTTTGAACATTGCAGTAACGGGAGAATCAGGGTCGGGGAAATCCACTTTTGTCAATACTTTCCTAGGGCTGAGTGGTGACGAAGCTGCAAAAACAGGAGTTACACAGACCACAATGGAGCCAAAGGCCTACTCACATCCGGAATATAAAAATGTAAAGTACTGGGATCTTCCCGGGATAGGAACACCCAATTTTAAAACAGAGGACTACCTAGATAAAGTCCATTTTGCTGACTATGACTTTTTTATCATTATTGCATCTGCACGCTTCAGAGAATGTCACATAAAGCTCGCCCAGGACATCCAAGCCAAGAAGAAATTCTACTTTGTGAGATCAAAAATCGTCCAAGACATGTATTCTTGTAAAAAAGAAAGAAAAACGTCCTTCTGTGAAGAGACGATACTGGAAGAGATCAGGGAAGATTGTCTTAAAGGTTTTAGACAAGCAGATATTAACAGTCCTCAGGTTTTCCTTATTGCTTTGAGGAAGGCAAATATGACTTTGGTACCCTGCAGGAAACTATGGAGAAAGAACTTCCGGATCATAAGAGACATGTCTTCCTGATGTCCTTGCCTAATATTTCTCTAGCTGTGCTAGAAAAGAAGAGAGAGGCTTTGAGACAACAGATATGGAAAAAAGCCTTCGTATCCTGTGCTGCCGCTGCAGTCCCTCTTCCGGGCCTAGGTATAGTATGTGATGTCACCATTTTAGTGAGGACCATGAGAGAATACCAAACCGTATTTGGCTTAGATGAGCATTCCCTCCTCAAACTATCCCAATTGTCAGGTAAAAGTGTAGACGAGTTGAAATCCGTGATCAAGTCCCCACAAGTGATTGGAGAATTAAATAAGGAGATTGTCATTAAAATGATTTCCAAGGGGACCATGGGGGCGGTCATGTTGGCCGAACATCTTAAAAGCAGCATTCCTGTGCTTGGCTCAATGGCCGCCGGAAGCGTCTCGTGGGCGATGACTTATCGGATGCTGAAAGGGTTCTTGTTTGACTCAGCTGTGGATGCGCAAAGAGTTCTTATAAAGGCTTCAGAAGATGAAGTATAAACTATAGCAAAATGGGAAAGATTTCTTCAGATAAAGACAACGTGAATCAATACATCATCAAGAGGAAGATCGAAAAGCAAAAGTCTGTAAACATCAATAAAGTTTGATATTGAAAATGGTTTATTTCAGTGTTGATTTCCTCATTGCTCTATCAGATGTTATCTGCCTTGTGTAGATTGGTAGACGCAGAGTTTGGTTTCGGTTTTATATGTTTGTAAGGTCAGAGCTACATGAAAAGAGCCAAATCTATGGTGTATGGCCCGATTCTTGATTCACGGGGTGACCCATCATGGTTTTAGGTTATGACAGCAGGAGATCTACGGCAAAAAAATAACTTATCCCCTATCCACAGGATGCTGATCGCAGGGGGTCCGACCGCTGGGGCCCCTGACAATGACCAGGAGGGGATTGGGCACTCAGTGAGGAGTGCATGCTGCAGCCAGAACGTGCTTGGTTTATTCCTATGGGAGCGCCAAAAAGACCTGAGTAAAGCTCTTGGGGATAATAGAAATGAATGGAGCACATGCTGTCTACCGGTAGAATACACACTCCTCACTGAGAGTGCTGGGGTCCCGTCCCAGTGATCGTAGGGGTCCCCAGTAATCGGACCCCCACGATCAGCTACTTAGGGGTCTGGATGCATTTCTGGAGAATAATAACATTACAGGTTATGTATACTAGATTTATAGGGACAGAACGTTGATCCAGGGATTTATTCTGATGCCATATTTGGAGTCGGGAAGGAATTTTTACCTCTAGTATGAGGGTTTTTTGCCTCCTCTGGATGAATTCAGTAGGGACTCATTAGGGTTATAGGTTGAACTTGATGGACTCTGGTCTTTTTTCAAGCTTATGAACTATGTTATCCCCTATCCTGTGGATTGGGGATTTGTTATTTTTTGCCGGAGTACTCCTTAATAAAAATCTATTTTTCTACCCAATTTCTTCTAGAACAGAAAACATGGACCGATTTCAGGAAGCAACTGAACATGATCTGGTTGCTATAAGCAACTACATTTTTCAGTCATCTAGGGTTAAAGGGGTACTCCGCTGTTGTCATGCCCCCTCCCATAGACTTGCAATGAGGGGGTGGGGCATGATATCACAAGCTCCTGGGGTCGGCTCCAGCGTTCAAGAGCAGTTTGTTCCAAACGCTGAGCAGCGGAGTACCCCTTTAATGTCTGTAGCAGCCCAGAGGGAGCGCAAATGTCATAGTAGGGAGAGGATGCCTGTGGGTTGGCTAGAACCTGTGTTACTACACCAGTCATGGTTATTATCAAACTGGCATGAAGGCTTCCACAGGGTCATCACACATTCCATGGGCTGGCACAGTAAACGGGGGGGGGGTTGTGCAAGTGGTGTACGTGGTAATAATTCCCTCGGGGCACACCCTGTTAAGTGTCAGACTGGATTGTATGTGGGGTTACTGTCATTTAAAAAAAAAATAATTACATGTTTTACCAGAGCTGCCTTCCAAAAGGTGAGCTCCTATATTTAGAGATCAACGACCAGAGCTGATTCAGATCAACATTTAATCTGAAGAAAGGTATCACAGTGCTACGTATAAAATAAACAAATTACATACAGGTACAAAAAAAATATAAAAGAGTTCAGCAAGACAAGTTCAGAAAACAAAAAAAAAGTCCTTACAGCATAATACAAAAAAGACAAAGAGGAGCGCTCCATGGTGCAATAAATAGCAAATGTGGAAACGCTAATAGTGATAGAGCGCTTACCAATGTAAGTTGTGCAGAAGCCAGCACAACTTGGATGATAGCATGAAGCAGATCCCTCTGCTGCCACTCCACAATAAAAGCAATAAAAACCAACGACCTCCAGACCAGTGGATAGTAGAGCGCTGAGGGACCAGGCACCAGTAGAAGCAATCAGCTTTATTCCCAACATGCAACGCGTTTCGCGCTAGTGCGCTTCATCAGGCATCATGGGCCTGACAACATGTCATAAGTTTAGATCACACCAGCTCTCACTCCTGAGACGTGCTGCGATCACGGGTAATACAGTTTTAAAACATTTTATTAATAATTATAAGGTACAATGAGGTAACAAAGTCATCATTAATCCAAAGTCATACAATAAAGTAATCAAGTAACAGATCAGTGACAGCAAAGTGTGTCAACAAACAATAGGCAGGAGGAGCAGGTTAAAGTACACACTGTAGCTGATAATGGCTGGCATTACTGTATGCAAGTACTTAAAGGGGTACTCCGCTGCTCAACATTTGGAAAAAAAACTGTTCTGAACGCTGGAGCTGGGAGCTTGGGACGTCAACGCCCTGCCCCCCTCATGACGCCGTGCCCCCTCAATGCAAGTCTATGGAAGGGGTCGTGACGGCTGTCACGCCCCCTCCCATAGACTTGCACTGAGGGGGCGGGGTGTGACGTCATGAGGGGGTGGGGCTGTGATATCACGAGCTCACGGCGCTGGCTCCAGCGTTCATCCTGATCTCCCATACAGGTACCCGGCTTTGCCGTGGCTCTGCCCTGCAAATGCGTGTGTCGTCCACCTCACTGAAGTTGACCACACGCCCCCCTCCGTACAGCTCTATGGGAGAAGTGGGGAAGCTCAAACACTGCTTCTCCGCCTCTCCCATAGAGATACATAGAGCAGAGCCGGGGCCCCGTACAGGAGATTGCGGGAGGTCCCAGCGTTCGGACCCCCCCATGATCAGACACTGTGGATTGGCAGATAAGTGTCTAAAACTGCTGATCTCCTTTAATAGAAAAGTTTATACAAGCAAATAAAAAGAAACCTGTAGTAATAAAACATGTAACTAATATACAGGTGGAGAATCAGAATAATCTGGTGATCTGGGTGTTGTGACTTGGCATGTAATGGACCAAGGAGTTCCCGAAAAGAACAGGACTAGTATAGGAGCCTGGACAATAAATTGTAGGAGAGCAGCAGTTAAATTAACCAGGTAGGTTTTTTCAGCATAGATGCAACACGTTTCGCTGCACACACGCAGCTTCATCAGGCATCAGTCATGAGGGGGCGTGGTGTGACATCACGAGCTGCCGGCACCGGTTCCAGCGTTCGGAACAGTTTGTTCCAAACGCTAAGAATCGGAGTACCCCTTTAAAGAGGAGTATATAGATTTGTACGCTCTTGACCAAGTATCCGGTAGAAAGACAGAATTTAAATCTATTTCCCAAGCCTTCATAGAACCATTGACTGTAAGGTCCAGTTGTTGAGCCAATAGTATATGTGTGTGTGTGTGTATATATATATATATATATATATATATATACATACACATACACACATACAAATACACCCTCACCCATGTCTTAGATTATACATTATACACAAATACAATTATAATACACATGTATGATTCCATAATCAGGCCTTGGGCCTGACATCTTAAATTTTTTATTTTTTTTTATCTAAGAGCCGAGGAACGTGCTCTCGAACCACCCAAAGTGCAAGAAAAAGTGCAAACGTGTTACACTAAAAAAACGTGCACAGAGGATGCGGTCTATCGCAAGCCCTTCTCCGATAGGAGAGAGGCCCCCCAACAAACCTACCCTTCGCCTCCGGACCAAAAGGTACCTGCGAGGTTCCAGGTTCGATGTCCCTTTTTGCCGAAGCTACCAAGGGACCACAAATGCTCCCGGCATCCCCCTTGGCGTTAGCTAAGGTATCTGCCCGCAGAGCCGATAACGGTAGGTACCCTGCCTAAGCAGGAGTACCCGGGGTGTTTGCAGGGAGGTGCGGAACCTAATGGCCACACACACACCTCCCCTAGACCGCCAGGAGGGACACCCAGAAGGGCTACCGCATCCTGACAATCCTGTGGACACACAACACGCAAAAAGTGACACAGTGAGACAAAAAGAAATAAATAAGTGAATGTGTGCAGATATACTGCCTGGACATCCGGCCGGATCTATAAACATTTCTCTGATCCTAGCCAGAAGGCCGGGAATCAAGAGGTGAGTGCCACAAGGTGAAGAGTTCATGGTGCCCGTGATTCCACTCAGTGAGCCAGTACTCCCAGTGAGTTTCGGCACCTCGGGGTCACCACTCCCCGAGGCACAAAAGTACCTCGGCTCTAGACCCTCTCAGCCTCATGGCGAGACCCGGAGGGAGCAGGTCACATCGGGGCAACCGTCGAGCCGATTCCTCATAACCAGCCCCGGAAAGCCCCGGTACACCTGTCCCCTCCATGCAGCACCCATTACCCCCAGCCCCATACCGGCGTTACTGCCCACCGGCATGAAAAACTGATAAGAAGACACTACACTTGATCTTAGCCAAAAGGCCGACACCTTTAAACACAGGCTTCGTAGAAATAGGGGACACCATCGACTGTCCTGGTCCTGATCACATAGTCTTCCTTAGTCTCTCAGTAGCTCCTGTATTACAGAGTTTTTCCAGTGTGTCTCCAGCTGTTGCAAAACTTGAAGTCTCAGCATTCCAGGACAGTCGAAGGGTTAGGTTTGCAGCATCTAGAGACACACTGTTTGGAAAACACTGCTGTAATACATCCAGCATGTTCCTCCCGCTCAGTGACTCCCTCACCCCTCCCGCTCAGTGACTCCCTCACCCCTCCCGCTCAGTGATTCGCTCACCCCTCCTGCTCAGTGACTCCCTCACCCCTCCCGCTCAGTGATTCGCTCACCCCTCCTGCTCAGTGACTCCCTCACCCCTCCCGCTCAGTGATTCGCTCACCCCTCCCGCTCAGTGATTCGCTCACCCCTCCTGCTCAGTGATTCGCTCACCCCTCCTGCTCAGTGACTCCCTCACCCCTCCCGCTCAGTGACTCCCTCACCCCTCCCGCTCAGTGATTCGCTCACCCCTCCCGCTCAGTGATTCGCTCACCCCTCCTGCTCAGTGACTCCCTCACCCCTCCCGCTCAGTGACTCGCTCACAACCTTCCCCTTTACTTAGATCTGTTATTTACATTACCCACAAGCACTGCCCTACGAGATCACGTCCATAACTGGAAGATATAGAAAGAAAGAGAAGAGACTGAGGTAGGTGACATGAAATCTCTGTATCCATAGGAGCCCAGCCTATAAAAGGGGAAAGGAAATATAAACAGGACATAAGCAGGAAAGCAATACAAAGCGTCTGCGGCTGTAACATGATCTCTGACTCTCTGCACTTTCAGTTTCATAGATTAACACTATTGATAGAGCTCGGCACTGGACTTGTAGTTAGGGTTGCCACCTGACCGGTATTTTGGCCACCATGACGGTATTTTTATATTAAAAAATACCGGCAATGCAATGGCTGGTGTTTATCCAACCAATCCTCCAATCTATAAAGGTGTTTTCCAACCAGAGTGCCTCCAGATGTTGCAAAACTACAATTCCCAGCATGCCCGGACAGCCAACGGCTGTCCGGGCATGCTGGGAGTTGTAGTTTTGCAACAGCTGGAGACACCCCTGGTTAGGAAACATTGACCTATACTATATACTACAATATAGTCCAACATGCTGGGAGTTGTAGTTTTGCAACAGCTGGAGGCACCCCTAGTTGGGAAACATTAACCTATACTATATACTACAATATAGTCCAACATGCTGGGAGTTGTAGTTTTGCAACAGCTGGAGGCAACATGCTGGGAGTTGTAGTTTTGCAACAGCTGGAGGCACCCCTGGTTAGGAAACATTGACCTATACTATATACTACAATATAGTCCAACATGCTGGGAGTTGTAGTTTTGCAACAGCTGGAGGCACCCCTAGTTGGGAAACATTAACCTATACTATATACTACAATATAGTCCAACATGCTGGGAGTTGTAGTTTTGCAACAGCTGGAGGCACCCCTAGTTGGGAAACATTAACCTATACTATATACTACAATATAGTCCAACATGCCGGGAGTTGTAGTTTTGCAACAGCTGGAGGCACCCCTAGTTGGGAAACATTAACCTATACTATATACTACAATATAGTCCAACATGCTGGGAGTTGTAGTTTTGCAACAGCTGGAGGCAACATGCTGGGAGTTGTAGTTTTGCAACAGCTGGAGGCACCCCTGGTTAGGAAACATTGACCTATACTATATACTACAATATAGTCCAACATGCTGGGAGTTGTAGTTTTGCAACAGCTGGAGGCACCCCTAGTTGGGAAACATTGACCTATACTATATACTACAATATAGTCCAACATGCTGGGAGTTGTAGTTTTGCAACAGCTGGAGGCACCCCTGGTTAGGAAACATTGACCTATACTATATACTACAATATAGTCCAACATGCTGGGAGTTGTAGTTTTGCAACAGCTGGAGGCACCCCTAGTTGGGAAACATTAACCTATACTATATACTACAATATAGTCCAACATGCCGGGAGTTGTAGTTTTCGTTTGGGACAGCTGCTGAGCCACAGGCTGTATCAGGGCATGCTGGGAGTTGTAGTTACGGTAGTAACTAACTGCAACTGCCAAATTTAATTAAAAAAAGCGATCAAAAAGTCACATCAAAACAAAAATGGTCCTGTTAAAAACTGCAGATGGGGGCGGGAAAAATAAGCCCTTATACAGACCGTATAAGGGGAAATAAAAAAGTTATAGGGGTCAGAATAGGACAAATTTCCCCCTCATATGTGTATCCTGTGGTGTCACGCATATATAATTAATGATGCAAATTAGCATGGACGGTATTTTTTTTTTGCAAGAAAGGTGGCGACCTTACTTCCACCAACGAAAAATAAATAAATAAATAATAATAATAATAATAATTACAAATATATATATATATATATATATATATATATATGTGTTTAAGGGTCTATTCCCACGTACAGTATCCTGCGCATATTTGATTCTGCAAATTTGAAGCTGTGTTCTGTCATTTAGTTAACATTGAAATCTGCTGCGTGAAATGTGCACAGAATACCGTACGTGAATGGACCCTGAAGGTAGGCTCACGCATGCCATATTTTGCTGCTACGCATTTTCCTGCCCATTGAAGTCAATGGGGGAGATTTATCAAATGCAGTGTAGAGGAAGAGCGGCGCAGTCGCCCATAGCAAGCAATCAAATCGCTTCTTTCATTTTCAAAGAGGCCTGTGAAAAATGAAAGAAGCGATCTGATTGGTTGCTATGGGCAACTGCACCGCTCTTCCTCTACACTGCATTTGATAAATCTCCCCCATTGACTTCAATGGAAAGTAAAAAAGGCCTCAGCAAATATGCAGCAAAATATGGCACATATGAGCCTACCCTATAGGTTCGTTTATATAGGCGGATTTCCTGATTTTCGCAGCGTATTTGCTGACAAACTGCAACGGATCTTACTACCATTGATTTTAATGGGACCGCGGCAAACTGCAAATCTGCCACTATTGCAGATATTCTGCTGACCCACTGAAGCCAACGGCAGCAAAACCTGCTGCAGATTTTTCGGCAGAAAGTACGCTGCGGAAAATTCACAAGTGTGAACGGACCCTAAGAGCTTGTTCACATGGACGAATTTCTTTGCGAGTTCGGCTCCTTCCACACTATACATTCATCCGTTTTTAAAAAGATCCATTATATGTTCCGTTATGAAAACCCTGAAAATCGGCCGTTACAAAATCCCATTATAGTCTATGGGATTTTTACATTATCCGTTTTAACCTGTCATAGCCCGTTATTCATAACGGGCGTTATTTTGTGACGGGAGAAAGAACAGAAGAAATAGTGCATGCACAAAATAACATCCGTTATTAATAACCGGCTATGACGGGTGAAAACCCATAATGTAAAAATCTTATAGACTAATGGGATTTTGTAACGGCTGTTTAACATGGTCTTCATATAACGGATCTTTAAAAACGGATGAATGTATAGTGTGGAAGGAGCCTTAGCAGCGTGTTTCCTGCTGCAAGTTTGAATGGGGTGGGATCTCCGCAGCAGATTTTCGGCAGCGGAATGTCTGCCACGGGGAGCCCACCCCCATTCAAACTGGCAGCAGGAAACCCACTGCTAACTTGCAAAGAAATCCATCCATGTGAACAAGCCCTAATACTATACTTTACAGCACGGATATATTTTTCAGGTTGAAATTTGACGCTCAAATAGGTGATGTTCCGGGTGTCAGATATGTCTGTAATAGTGTTAAAGGGATACCCTGGTGCCTCTGGTGTTGCTGTCCCGGCATCCGCTTCGATCCTCCTCCTGGTGTCGGGGGATGACATGTCAGACCACAGCTCAGCTTATCGCTTTCCACAGCAGTGTCCACCTTGGCCAGTGATAGGTTGAGCGTCAGTGTGACATATTGAGCCCCGGGACCAGTAAGAAGACCGGGGCCAGAGCTACAATAGATGGCAAATAGTACCGACATTTTCATACACGGCACAATTATTGTATATGGGATAGTTTTCTTTTACTGCGTGGCCCTATACAACGGAGTATCATTCTGCTATACTAAGAAAGAGTTGGGAGGCCACCATAAACATTAGATGGTCAGGAGGTGGGGGGATTGAGCCAACACTTTCCTAATGTGAAGTCAGTGGGAGAAGGCAGGTGGTCCGGCACAAACAGGACTAGGACTCAAATGAGCTTTACATGTGTTACAGTGTCGTTGGCAGCGGTGGTGCATATATCCAATACAGCAAGTATCAAATGGCGATAAAGAAGACAGGACAAAACTCACCATCCAACGGGTCTTTATTCAGTGATGCTGTGAGAGCGTGAAACAGTCAGTTCCGGTTACGTCCCCCGCCTCCACACCTTCTTGATATGTCTGGCATCTCTGAATTAAGACCCGTTGGATGGTGAGTGCAGTCCTGTCTTCTTTATCGCCATTTGATACTTACCTAATGTGTTCGGCCCGTTGTGACTGACCTGGCCCAGTAATATGAACATCTTCCTTGTGGAAAGGAAACCTTATTAAACTCCTTCATTAAAACTGGTGAGGAAGTGACAGTATTCTCTACAAAGACATCAATGGAGCCTGATATCAAACAGCCATGATGTTTCACACTTCGTTCATTCTGTCTTTTCATGTCTGACCTCAATGCTCAAATAGAAAGATTGGCAGTAAATCAGATTTCTAACTACTATAGCCCAAATAGTAAGAACATGGGCACTCACCTGTAAAACGTAACTTTTATTCTTCTATTAAAAAAAGCACATTCATAGACAGGCAGAGAAACAACGATGACTCCGGCAGCCACTGGAAGTAGACAGGCGACAGACTGCTTCGCAGTAAAACTCGCTTCCTCTGGCCTCCGGCCAGAGGAAGCGGGTTTTACCGCGAAACAGTCTGTCGAGGGGTGAGTGCCCATCAAGTGTGGAGCGTTACGGAGGAGTTCCTAGTTTGTGCTATAGTTGTTTTAAATCTACTTGGACTGTGTTCACATGTGAGCACCACCCTTTATGCATTTTTGTCCTGCTTGGCACTTTAGCATCAAGGATTACCTTCTTAGTTTTATAATGAGCAGTGGTGCCACCCACAGTTTTTTTCTGTCCCTAGTAGATTTCTAACTACTGTCTCTTCTCTGTAAACACCATCACGTTCTAACAGTCCATTTGCTCTTTTTTCCCTCAGCGCAAGAGGCCAGAGGAAGCGGGTTTTACTGCGAAACAGTCTGTCGAGGGGTGAGTGCCCATCACATGTGGAGGGTTACAAGAGGAGTTCCCATGATCTTACTATTTTTGCTATAGTTGTTTTGAATCTACTTTTACTGTGTTCAAATGTGAGCAGTTTTCTTCTGTCCCTAGTGGATTTCTAACTACTGTCTCTTCTCTGTCAACACCATCGCATTCTAACAAGTCCATTTGCTCTTCTTCCCCTCAGCGCACCAAAAAGAAGGATATGGATTCCAAAAACCTAGTTCCTGAAAATGAATTGCAGGAGATGAGGAACTACTTTGAAAATGAAGACTTTGCAGGAGCAGTAGAAGAAGTGAAAAAATACCTCGAAGACATCGACCAAGTCCCACTGAACATTGCTGTAACTGGAGAACCAGGATCGGGAAAATCAACGTTTATCAACGTCATCCGTGGTTTGAATGATGAGGAGAAAGATTCCGCCAAGACGGGCGTTGTGGAGACGACCATGTCCCCAACAGCCTATTTACACCCACACCACAGAAACGTGAGGTACTGGGACCTTCCCGGGATTGGAAGTCCAGGGTTCAAGCCGATGGATTATCTGAAGTTAGTCGAGTTCGATCGATACGACTTTTTTTTGATCATCACAACAGAACGTTTCAGAGAATGTCACATCCTGTTGGCACAAGCCATCCAGTCCATGGGGAAGAAGTTCTACTTTCTGAGATCTAAAATAGACTCGGACTTAAAAGGTTATAAACGAGGAAGGGCGAACTGCTACAAGGAGGAGGATATACTGAAGAAGATCCGGGAGGATAGCATTAATGGTCTTAAAGCTGGAGGTATTGGAAATCCTCAAGTGTTTCTACTGTCCTGCCTGGAACCAGATAAATATGACTTCTACCTCATCCAGAAGACTTTGGAGGACGAGCTTCCAAGTCACAAGAGACACATATTCCTCTTGTCTCAGCCCAATTTCTTCCAACAGGCCCTGAAGAAAAAAAGAAAGACCTTCCGACTGCATATATGGAAATGGGCCATCGTCTCTATGATGAACGTTATAACGTCACAATTTTCGGGAGCACACAGAGCATTGTCTGTTCCACATTTATCCACCAATGGTGATCTCACCCTCATAGTCAATGTATTGGAAGAATACAAAAAAGCCTTTGGATTGGATACAAGATCCCTTCAATTACTGGCAGACACTTTTGGTAAAGATCCTGAAGATTTGAGGTCTGTGATCGAAACCCCGACCGCTTCTCAGGAGATAACTCACGAGTTGGTTTTCCATCACTTGAACAGCCAAGGACTAACAGACATGGGGCGATTAGTTACGGCATGTACCAATCAATTTGTTCCCAAGATAAGCACTTTGGCCAGCGGAGGTATCGCCTTTGGTACAACCTATTGGATACTCAGCAGCTTTCTAGCCAATATGGCAGAAGATGCAGCAAGGGTGCTGTCAAAGGCGTTAGAGGCTTCAGATTAAAGTGTCTAGGTCACCTCCGACACACTTGGAAGCATTGTCTGAAACTTCAGGACGGACTGTCCGTAACATGTATAAGACTTTATTCCACATATCTACATTTCCACCACTCAGGTTTAGTGTTTACAGGATTGAGGATGTAAAATGATAAAATGTTTAGTGTCCATTTTTATCTCTCTGTTATGTTGCTAGACATTTTATCCCCTACACAAAGGATAGGTGATAAGATGTCCGATCGTGGGGTCTCACTGCTGGGGCCCCCCACAATCTCCTGCAGCACTCTGCATTCTAAACAAACACTGATGTGTCCTGCAGCAGTGGTCGTGATGTTACAGCCATGGCCCCTCGTGACATCACATCACACCCCCTCCCATAGACATGAATGGACGGGGGCGTGGTGTGATGTCACGAGGGCGCGTGACCGTGACATCATGATCACTGCCCCCGTATCCGAGCATTCTGAACAAAACGTTCAGAATGCTGGAGCACCGGAGTACCTCTTTAAATGACTGACTATGAATCATACGTCTTAAGCCTCATATAAATAGCGGAGTCAGGTGCATGTAACCTGCAGGCAGAACATGGAGTCAGTATTACACAGCAATACAGTGACCCCCCGACCTACGATGGCCCCGACATATGATAATTTCAACATATGATGGCCTCTCAGAGGCCATCGCATGCTGAAGACCGCATCAACATATGATGCTTTTGTATGACTGCTTCAGCTGCCGTCAGATAGCCATTTAAGGTGCCCCGTGTGTTCTGGTGATGATCACTCACCTGTACCCGGCGCTCCGGACTGTCCTCTTCGGGATCCCCTGCATCGCTGTCGCTCTCCTTCATCGTCATCACGTCGCCGCACACACCGTCCCGTCATCCAATAGGAGCGGCGTGCGCAGCGACGTGAGGACGGCAATGAAGCGCGACGATCCCAAGCAGCAGAGAAGGTCTGGAGCGGCGGGGACACCACGGGGACGTAGCTTCACCAATGGAGGGCGACATCCAGGGCAGCGGTGACTGTCCGGAGCGGCGGGGACAGGTGAGTATAACTTCCTATACTTTACATTGCACGTATCCCTCAACATACGATGGTTTCAACTAACGATTGTTCATTTGGAACGAATTACCATCGTATGTTGAGGGATCATTGTACTCCCCCCGTGTATTGTTGTTTAGGGCGTCCATTTGGTACCATATTATGGAAGTATTCTCTTCTAGAAGCAATAGAGCATCCGATGGAACGTGTCATGATCAGTCAGAAGTAGTCCCTGCACCTCTGTACAAAATCAGAAGAATATAGAGGAACTGTATGGCCATAAACACTGCTATGGTGCCATACAGACCACTGGAAACTTGTTCATAGTAGTAATATGTGAGTTCCCATGTTCATTCTTTCATCTGCTCAGAAATGCATTGCAGTCTGTAGAGACGGCACATTTTTAAGCGGTCCTAGAGCCTGCTACCGATGGAATACTTCCCTTGGATGTCTTAAAGGGGTACATCACCCCTAAGATATCTTATCCCCAATCCTAAGGATAGGGAATAAGATGCCTGATCATGGGGGTCCTGCCACTGATCTCGGCTGCGGCACCCCAGTCATCCGGTGCACGGAGCCAACTTTGCCCCTGCTGGATGACTGGCGATGTGGAGTCGGAGGCTCGAGATGGCACGGCCACGCCCCATCAATGCAAGTCTATGGGAGGGGGCATGGCTGTGACAGAATGAGCCTCTGGCGCTGCACCCGGCGTTCTAAACAAATGTCGGGTGTAGCATGGAGATCACAGTGGGTCCCAGCGGCGGGATCCCCGTGATCAGACATCTTATCCCCTTGCCTTTGGATAGGGGATAAGATGTCTAGGGGAGGTGTACCCCTTTAGGAGCTAAACCCCTTTAACTTAACAGGCAAGTCTGGCATTCCGCACTGTAGAAAAGATATTGGTTATATAAAATACACATACTGCTGTTCTCATATACTGTGTGTATCATAAAGTAGGCGTTCTGTGGTCATTTATCTTTCCCAGGAGCCTGAATGGCAAGGCGGTCTAGTGATATTAGGGATTGATCACTACAGAGCTAGACAAATGTGGAATTCAGAAGTCTGGAACAGCTGGAGGCACACTGTCGAAAACACGTTGTTACCCAGCTTTCCCAGACTTCTGAATTCCACATTTGCCTTATAAAGCAAGATGTAACAGAGGAAACACTTGGTACATATATTTCACTTCCAAAAGACTCAGGACAACAGTGAGTATATAGTATATACCAAACATACCTTTACATAGGTTGTTACCTGACTGTCCAAAGAAGCTGAAAGGCAGAAATATGACTGCATGACTAGGAAGAATTGCCATTCAGCAGTCTAGAAAAGTAGTGTGACTTTCCGTGTAGAGCTATAATGGAGACCCCACACTTCTGCGTGAACACTGCTGTATATACAAAATTGGGACATTAGTAGTAGTAGTAGGTTTTCCCCGTATGAGCGACCAGTGAGGCGTAGCCACCCGGTGCCGCTGTGTGTGTACTACACTTTGTTTTATGGCACCCATAAATGTATTTGGAGTAAAAAGCAATTCTACAACTTTCTGAAAGTTTTGTTTGCTGTAACTGCGATAACATTGCTATTACTGAGATAAATTTATATTGTTTTTGGACATTTTTTTCTTCTTTTAAAACATAAGAATGATTATAATTTTTTTTTTGCATATTCTGGCCCCTCAATTCTTTTTCTCCCACATACATACACTATCTTCTCTCTCTCTCTCTCTCGCTATAATATATATATATATATATATATATATATATATATATATATATATATTTTATTAGTCGCTTTAGGAATTATAGCACAGCGAATATTCATTTTTGCATTTTATTTTTTCCTCCTTGTCTTTTAAAAGCCGTAATTCTGTCATCTATAGACCCAAATGGGGCTTGTTTTATGTGGAAACAATTGTAGTTTGTGATGACAACACTGATATTACCAAAAACGATAAAAAAATAAATAAAATAAATGGTGGTCCCTCAACATACGATGGTAATCCGTTCCAAACGGACCATCGTTTGTTGAAACCATTGCATGTTGAGGGATCCGTGCAATGTAAAGTATAGGACAGTGGTCTACAACCTGCGGACCTCCAGATGTTGCAAAACTACAACACCCAGCATGCCCGGACAGCCAACGGCTGTCCGGGCATGCTGGGAGTTGTAGTTTTGCAACATCTGGAGGTCCGCAGGTTGAAGACCACTGGCATAGGAAGTTGTACTCACCTGTCCCTGCCCCTCCGGACCATCACCGCTCGTCACCGCTGCCCTGGATGTCGCCTTCCATCGCTGTCGCCGCGTCCCCGGCATCCTCGCTCTCAGTCGCCGCCATCACGTCGCTACACACGCCGCTCCTATTGGATGACGGGACGGCGTGCGCAGCGACGTGATGACGTCGATGGAGAGCGCCGACGATGCAGGGGATCCTGAAGAGGACGCGCCGGAGCCCCGAGGACAGGTAAGTGATCGTCAGCGGACCACACGGGGCACCGTAAACGGCTATCCGGTGACAGCTGAAGCAGTCTGCACTGCCGGATAGATGTTTATGCGATGGCCCCGACATACAAAAGCATTGTATGTTGATGCTGCCTTTGAGGTCATCGCATGTTGAAATTATCGTATGTCGGGGCCATCGTAGATTGGGGGGTCACTATATATATATGGTTAAAGTTTAAAACTTCAATAGTATTGGTCGGTCTATAGCAGTGGTCTCCAAACTGAGGCCCTCCAGATTTAGCAAAACAGCAACTCCCAGCATAACCGGACAGGCAACGGCTGGGAGTTGCAGTTTTGCAACATCTGGAGGGCCTTAGTTTGGAGACCACTGCTTTAAAAGGAAAGCTGTCAATCTGTTCACCCACACTAAACCCAATACATAGGGAGTCCAACAGGAGTCCAACGAGGGGTCACTTACTTTATATGTCCAGTAGGTCCGGAGATATGTCCTCCAGAAGATCCTGTGCTAAAATCAGTGAATCACGCACAGGGGGCGGGGCTCCGTGGGCTCACTTTACATATTAATTGTCTGTGAACCCACATCCTAGTGAACTGAAGTCACAGACAAATATGTAAATTGAGCAGATGGAGCCCCGCCCCCTGCACACGATTTACAGACTCAGCAGATGATCTTCTGGGGGACATATTGATGATCTTCTGGGGGATATTTATTTTTTTTTTTAAATCAACTGGTGCCAGAAAGTTAAACAGACTTATAAATTACTTCTATTAAAAAATCTTTAGCCTTCCAGAACTTATTAGCAGCTGTATTCTACAGAGAAAATTTTTTGCTTTTTGAATTTCTTTTTTGTCATGTCCACAGTGCTCTCTGCTGACACCTCTGTCCGTGTCAGGAACTGTCCAGAGTAGCATAGGATTTTCTCCTGCTCTGGTCAGTTCCTGATACGGGCATCGAGTGTCAGCAGAGAGCACTGTGGACAAGACAAAAAAGAAATTCAAAAAGCAAAGAATTTCCTCTGTAGCATACAGCTGCTAAAAAGTACTGGAAGGGTAAAGATTTTTTTTTAATAGAAGTAATTTACAAATCTGTTTAACTTTTTGGCACCAGATAATTTAAAAAAAAATAAATAAATAAAAATGTTTTCCACCGGAGTACCCCTGTAAGTGACCCCTTGCTGGACTCCTGTTCACCCACACTATAATCCAGTGTATTGGGGTTAGTGTGGGTGAACAAAGTTTTCCTTTAAAGAACCTAAATAGGCTGTAACTTACCCATGTTATCAGGTGCTGTGGTTACGGGTGGGTATGTATTGTGTGTGGGGTTGGGACTTATCACCCATATTTGAGGTGGTGGTGTTGGTGCTCCTGGGTGAGTGGATGCTGTGGATGCCGCTTGTGCTCAGACTGTAACCTAAGTTAAAGGGGTACTCCGCTGCTCAGCGTTTGGAAAAAACAGTTCCGAACGCTGGAGCCGGCGCTGGGAGCTCGTGATGTCATTGCCCCACCCCCTCATTACGCCATGCCCCGCCCCCTCAATGCAAGTCTATGGGAGGGGGCGTGACATAC
This sequence comes from Hyla sarda, assembly GCF_029499605.1. Taxonomy (NCBI): domain Eukaryota; kingdom Metazoa; phylum Chordata; class Amphibia; order Anura; family Hylidae; genus Hyla; species Hyla sarda. The sequence goes on along the minus strand of NC_079198.1, from coordinate 12,544,040 downwards.
GCCACGCCCCCTCCCATAGACTTGCATTGAGGGGGTTGGGTGTGACATCACGACGGGGCGGGGCTATGATGCCACAAGCTCCCAGCTCCAGCGTTCGGAACAGTTTGTTCCAAACGCTGAGCAGCGGAGTACCCCTTTAACAGCGAGTTTGATACTGAGCTGTGAAACAGTGGTCACCCCTTATGGTCACATCCATGTCTCGGAGGGGGCATAGGGCTTTTTGTGACACCCACCTTATACAGAAGAGACCTGCAGAGATTATATAAAGCATTTCACCAAGGTTGTTGCATTCTTTTTTAATTGTCATTCTTTCTTTTTTGGGGTGAGCGCTGCCTGTAGCGCCCCCCCTAACAGCCCTGGTCACATATTTACACAGTCTCATGATAAGTACAGATCAGACACTCCTCCGTCATGAGCGTCTTACCAGTTCCAGTCCACCGTACCATTATCCGAACAAGAAAAAAAACGTATCTCCTTCCGCCTCGCACACAAAAAGGTAAGACGGCATTAACTATGGCTCCTCCCTGGTCTAGTGATGCTGGAAGGTATAAGGCGTTTTTGTTTACCGAGAACCCCTTAAAATGTGACCTCTGACCTCCTGTCCGGTCTACCGAGCAGACCACAGTCCATAAGCACCATGGTGGTCGTGTGTCTCTCCTAGCCTAGTAATCTGCTGTACTCAGAAAGTGCCGACGACTTCTTCACACCGTCCCAGATACGAGCGGCGTAGTGGAACCTGAGCAACAGAAGTAAAATAAATAAATAAATATAATAATTTTAACACAAAGAAAATAAAAATTCCTTTAATCCATAAATCACCATTTTTAGGTGTCGAGCAGAGGGTTAGGAGCTGTAGCAGAGCAACTTTCACACTACAGGTATCTTCCTGTAAAAAAAACCTCCGTTATTATTCCTGGCAAAAAGTCCTGAAAATGGCCGCCAAAAAATCCCATCCATGTCAATGGGATTTTTTGAACATCCTTTTGCATCAGTCATGTCTGTTTTTACTAATGTCAGTTATTTTTGCCGGCACAAAAGAAGGTGCATGCACAAATTTTTGGTGCGGCAAAAAAAAATAAAAAAATACAAAACAGTGAAAAACCGGATGTTAAATATTTAACATTAAAGTCTATGGGAACCGGATATTCAAAAATAAAAAAAAATCAGTTATTGTCAGGTTTTTTAACATCCGTTTTTTTGTAATGAGCATGTTCAGTACAGCTTTACAAAAAAAAAAGGGTTTAAAAACCTGATAAAAATAAACTGGTAATAACGGATGATAAAGGATGAACATCATCAGTTTTTTTAAACTAAAAAACCCATTAAAAATAACAGATGGTGGTCGTCAGTTATCATCCGTTATTACCTGTTATTGCATCCGTTTTTTTTCATCCGTTATTGTAAAATAATGGCAGTAAATAAGCAGGATGATACCTGTAGTGTGAAAGGGGCCTTATTTTGTTTCCTCACTATACAGCCTCTAGAAGACGTTACCATTCTTTTAGTGAACCTCTTACCAGTTTTTTTCTGTCAGTATAGTATGTGAAAGCTGCGGCCGTGGCATGGACATAATCTGGCTTCGAAGTTTACTGATCATGGTGTGGAAGCTGGGGTGCCCCTTGTATCCTGGCAGGAGCACTGGATTTCCTCCTGACGCTCCAAAAGAAACAAAGAATTGTCTCCTATAATAACTAGATACACATATATGTATATACATTATTTAGTACATGCACACAGAGGAAATGATGACTTACCCGGCACCTAATAGACCAGCACAAATACTTGACTTAAAGGGGTACTCTGCTCCTAGACAGCTTATCCTCTATCCAAAGGATAGGGGATAAGATGTCTAATTGGGGGGGGGGGGGGGGTTCCGCCACTGAGGACCCCGTGATCTCCCTGCTGCACCCAGCGTTCGTTTAGAGCGTCAAGTGCAGCGCCAGAGGCTCGTGACGTCACGGCAACACCCCCTCAATGCAAGTCTATTGGAGGGGGCGTGACAGCCGTCCCGCCCCCTCCCATAGACTTGCATTGAGGGGGCATGGCCGTGACGTCACAAGCTTCCGCCCCACATCGCCAGTCATTCAGCACAGAGAAAAGATAGATAGATCTGAGATAGATAGATAGATAGATATGAGATAGATAGATATGAGATAGATAGATATGAGATAGATAGATATGAGATGGATAGATAGATAGTTATGAGATAGATAGATATGAGATAGATAGATAGATAGATATGAGATAGATAGATAGATAGATATGAGATAGATAGATAGATAGATATGAGATAGATAGATAGATAGATATGAGATAGATAGATAGATAGATATGAGATAGATAGATAGATAGATAGATATGAGATAGATAGATAGATATGAGATAGATAGATAGATAGATATGAGATAGATAGATATGAGATAGATAGATAGATAGATATGAGATAGATAGATATGAGATAGATAGATATGAGATAGATAGATATGAGATAGATAGATAGATATGAGATAGATAGATAGATATGAGATAGATAGATAGATATGAGATAGATAGATAGATATGAGATAGATAGATAGATATGAGATAGATAGATATGAGATAGATAGATAGATAGATAGATATGAGATAGATAGATAGATATGAGATAGATAGATAGATAGATATGAGATAGATAGATATGAGATAGATAGATATGAGATAGATAGATATGAGATAGATAGATAGATATGAGATAGATAGATAGATAGATATGAGATAGATAGATATGAGATAGATAGATATGAGATAGATAGATATGAGATAGATAGATATGAGATAGATAGATATGAGATAGATAGATATGAGATAGATATGAGATAGATAGATAGATAGATAGATATGAGATAGATAGATAGATATGAGATAGATAGATATGAGATAGATAGATAGATAGATATGAGATAGATAGATAGATATGAGATAGATAGATAGATAGAGACATAGGAAATAAACAGAGATAGTAAGATACCTGCTCTGGAGATGGTCTCATCTGTGTCATTTTCCATGGTTGGTATTAAAAATAAATTCACCTCTGAATCCAGGAAGTCATAGGGTAACCCAGGAAAAATGTTGCAGTCCAACATGGAAATGGTGCCTTAAAAAGAGATTACAGAGGGGAATAAAGGATAAAAGCTAGAAATAAATTCACAGTGTAGATGAATCCTCGGCGTGTGCCAGACCTGGAAATCCTCCATTGTGCTGCACTGCGCCATTGTGTATAGGCCCCTTGTCTATACAGTCTGCACTATAGACGAGATATGATGTATCCAGTCCCCGAGCAGCAGTTCTATCCAGTCCTCTATTCTATCACTATGTCTTAGCATCTTGTATAATATCATCTTAGGGTGACGATACCTTTATAACGTAGACGTGAGTGACACATGAGCCTGTCGACCGCCATGTTCATCTGCTTCAAGGTGCGGGGACAGAAGTCTTCTCTTTTGGCTTTGTTCTGTAGGAACACTAAAAAGGCCGATCAGTAATGATAAATAAGATTTACTGGTAAATAAGGACAATGAGGGGAATTTAGCAAACAATTTAGACGGCTTTTTTTGTCTATATTTGTCGCAAACTGGTCCCGACTTTTCCTGTGACATTTCATTTAGACTGTTTAATTTTTATGACCACGAAGGGATCTGATTTAGATCACTTTGTACAGTGGTAACTAATTCATCGTGTGCGACTTTTATGCGAAAAGTCGCAAAAAAAAGTTGCACGGACCAGATATAGAAGAGATCACAGGGCAATTTAACTCTGCCCTATATCACTCCATGCAACAATTGTTTTGAGGTCTGTGTGACTATTAATACAATTGTCGCACGGTCCGCCAATGCTCTGCAAAAATGTTACCAGAGCGGTTCAGCGGGCATTCATCAACGTCCGTGCACCATTTGATACATTTGGCGCACGGACGCCACTCTTCCGGCAACTTTTTTTTGATAAGTGCCCCTCAATGTCCATCAAGGAATAGGATGCCATGTACCAAACAGCTATCTTGGCAACTGTACCACCCAGCGGGCAGTGATGTCTCTCCATGCTCCAGGTGTAATGTCACCTGCTCTAGAGGGGGTTAAAGGGTTACTCCGCTCCCCAGTGTCCGGAACATTGAGTTCCGAACGCTGTGTGCGGGCTTCCGTGTTCACGACCGCCCCCTCGTTACGTCAAGGCCTGCCCCCTCAATGAAAGCCGTCATGCCCCTCCCATAGACTTGCATTGAGGGGGCGGGACGTGATGTCACGAGAGGGCCGGCGTGAACACGGAAGCCCGCACACAACATTCGGAACTCAATGTTCTGGATGCTGGGTAGCGGAGTAACCCTTTAACGGGGTATTCCAGCTTTATACATCGTCTCCCCTATCCAAAGGACAGGGGATAAGATGTCTGATCGCAGGGGTCTCGCCGCTGGGGACCCCCGCGATCTCATTGCAGCCCTCGGCGTTCTGTCTCCGAGACGAGGCCGTGACGTCACGGCCACGCCCCCCCTAGTGACGTCACACCACACCCCGTCCATTCATGTCTATGGGAGGGGGATGATGGATGATGAAGAAGGCCCGGCAGTGGTCTTCAACCTGCGGACCTCCAGATCTTTCAAAACTACAACTCCCAGCATGCCCGGACAGCCGATGGCTGTCCGGGCCTGCTGGGAGTTGTAGTTTTGCAACATCTGGAGGTCCGCAGGTTGAAGACCACTGATTGAAGGGATTGACAGGCGGTGATGATGAGGGGGGGGGTGATGACGGGGGTCTGGATGATTACATGGGGGGGGATGATGTATTTCCCACCCTAGGCTTATAGTCGAGTCAATAACTTTTCCTGGGTTTTTGGGGTGAAATTAGGGGCTTATATTCGGGTCGGCTTATACTTGAGTATATACGGTACTTGTAAACAACAGATATCATGACTTACCTATGTGGGGGTAATACTCGATGCCTTCATCTGCTCCAGAAGATCCGCTAGACTCATGGCTGGCTGACGGGGTAGACGGCTTCAGCATCTCCGCAGTCTGTAGAAACCTAACCATTAGGGAACACAACCGCATTTAGAAATTATATTCAGCTGCGAAGATAACAGTAAGTAACACGCACAACAAGGCGAATTTATCAATGGTTTTTGTTCCGGTTTTGGCAAAAATTATCGCAAATTTTTAAGGAGTCGATAAACTTCCCTAATCCCCACACCACATTAAAGGGGTACTCCGGTGGAAAACTTTTTTTTTTTAAATCAACTGGTGCCAGAAAGTTAAACAGATTAGTAAATTATTTCTATAAAAAAAAAATCTTAATCCTACCAGTACTTATTAGCTGCTGAATACTACAGTGGAATATATTTTCTTTTTGGAACACAGAGCTCTCTGCTGACATCAAGAGCACAGTGCTCTCTGCTGACACCTTTGTCCATTTTAGGAACTGTCCAGAGCAGCATATGTTTGCTATGGGGATTTTCTCCTACTCTGGACAGTTCCTAAAATGGACAGAGATGTCAGCAGAGAGCACTGTGGTCATGATGTCAGCAGAGAGCACTGTGTTCCAAAAAGAAAAGACTTTCCTCTGTAGTATTCAGCAGCTAATAAGTACTGGAAGGATTACGATTTTTTTAAATAGAAGTAATATACAAATCTTTATCGTTTAACTTTCTGGCACCAGCTGATTTAAAAAAATAAATAAAAATAAGTATTCCACCGGAGTACCCCTTTAACTTCAGAGGCTGCCTATGTGTATGGGGATAGTCATCCACAGAAATCTATAAGCAATAATGCAAAAGCAGAAGACGCTGGAGTAGAACACGTGGGGGAAGGTTATTTTTATTGACATCCTGGGGTTACCCTAGCAGTGTTTCTGTATTCAGTAATGTTCAAATATGAGCAACATGTCCAGGGTTTTTGCGACGGGGAACTGACAATTTCAGTTCCTTCTGAAAGTACAGGATTTGGTCACAGCCTGATCCCTCAAGGCAGCCCCATCAACCCCTGCATGTAACCCATGAACTGGTGCCAGAAAGTTATAGGGTTATTCCAGGAAAAAACTTTTTTTTATATATCAAATGGCTCCAGAAAGTTAAACAGATTTGTAAATTACTTCTATTAAAAAATCTTAATCCTTTCAGTACTTATGAGCTTCTGAAGTTAAGGTTGTTCTTTTCTGTCTAAGTGCTCTCTGATGACACCTGTCTCGGGAAACGCCCAGTTTAGAAGCAAATCCCCATAGCAAACCTCTTCTAAACTGGGCATTTCCCGAGACACCGTGTCATCAGAGAACTCTCAGACAGAGAAGAACAACCTTAACTTCAGAAGCTCATAAGTACTGAAAGGATTAAGCTTTTTTAATAGAAGTAATTTACAAATCTGTTTAACTTTCTGGAGCCAGTTGATATATATAACGTCCTATGGACCATACAGCAGCTGATATGTACTGGAAGGATTAAGATTTTTTAAATAGAAGTAATTTACAAATCTGTTTAACTTTCTGGCACCAGTTGATTTGAAAAAAAATTATTTTCTACCGGAGTACCCCTTTAAGTGGTGGACACCCAAGGATGAAACACCAAGGATGCAGCACTCCAAAAAAATATAAGTGGTTTCTTTTCTCATCTTCAGTGAAGCAACGTTTCTGCTCCTATGGAGCCATTTTCAAGCTTAGTTATACACACATATTATGGGGTATACCGTATATGCCGGCGTATAAGACGACCTTTACAGTTAAAATATAGAGTTTGGGATATACTCGCCATATAAGACTACCCCTCCTACCGCGATGTACGGTACCTTGTAGTTCCCCCACATTAGGTAAGCATCATGTTCCCCCACATTAGGTAGGCAGTATAGTTCCCCCCAAATTAAGTTGCCAGTTCCCCCACATTAGGTTGCCAGTTCCCCCACATTAGGTTGCCAGTTCCCCCACATTAGGTCGGGAGTTACCCCACATTAGGTCAGCAGTTACCCCACATTAGTAGGCAGCTCCCCCACATTTGTAGGCAGCTCCCCCACAATAGTAGGCAGCTCCCCCACATTTGTAGGCAGCTCCCCCCACATTAGGTCAGCAGTTCCCCCACAATAGTAGGCAGCTCCCCCCACATTTGTAGGCAATTCCCCCACATTAGGTCAGCATATCCCCCCACAATAGTAGGCAGCTCCCCCCACATTTGTAGGCAGCTCCCCCCACATTTGTAGGCAGCTCCCCCCACATTTGTAGGCAGCTCCCCCACATTTGTAGGCAGCTCCCCCCACATTTGTAGGCAGCTCCCCCCACATTTGTAGGCAGCTCCCCCCACATTTGTAGGCAGCTCCCCCCACATTTGTAGGCAGCTCCCCCCACATTTGTAGGCAGCTCCCCCCACATTTGTAGGCAGCTCCCCCCACATTAGGTCAGCAGTTCCCCCACAATAGTAGGCAGCTCCCCCCAACAGACATACAGCTTCCAGACATATACAGTGTATGGCTGCAGGCTGTATGTCTGTACTGCCCCCACAGTGTTCCGATCACCGCTCCTCCGGCCCGGGGTCACCATCTACTGCTATGGCCTATGGCCTTATGTTTTGCCTATAAGACTCATTCCTGCGCTAAACTATTTGGAAGGTATTTGGAAGTAAACATCACGTCCTTGTTTTTTCCCCTCAAAAATAAGGTCATAATGGGTTGTTCGGGAAAAGGTTTTTGTCCATAAATAAGCCTAGGCTGCCTGACAAAAGGAAAAATGCCTGTACCTACCTCCCCCACAGCCGCCATTAAAAGATGCTCGGTCTCTGCTGCCCCTTTACTTACTGGTCCTGGGGTCGGCAAGAGACATCAAGCCAACCCCAGCACCAGGAAGTAGAGTGCAGCGGTGACCGGGCCTCATGATAAACACCAGTATACTAAATCCATGACTAAGAGCGTCTGCTCGAAACGCGTCAGCGTTTCACTCCTGTTTTTATGAGTGACATGTCACTTGCAACCATTTTTTTAATGTGCACGAATAAACGTTAAGTTTTATTGGATTTCTCTTTACCGGGAGCTGGGTGCTTTCCCCTTTATACTAAATCCAGACTGCATACTTCCTAGCGATCATTAGGATTAAGGCCGCGGTGTTCTCGTCCAGTGCAGGAATCGGCTGATCACCTCCTGTAACTATGTGGATGTCCTTAGTTCACAGATGTCCTGTCTTATTCTCATGTTACCTCATCTTACCTGTATAAATTAAAGTCTGTGAACCAGTCCTGGACCACGATGACCACATGACACACCGTGAACAAGAAGGCAGCGATCTGTAAAGACTGAGATAAATAAAGTCACAGTTAAGTTAGATATTGGGACGTGTCGGCTTTAGGTTTGTTCTTTATTTCCCTTCATTATCACCAGATATTAAAGGGGTATTCCAGGAAAAAAACTTTTTTTTTTATATATCAACTGGCTCCAGAAAGTTAAACAGATTTGTAAATTACTTCTATTAAAAAAATTAATTATCAGCTGCTGAAGTTGAGTTGTTGTTTTCTGTCTGGCAACAGTGCTCTCTGCTGACATCTCTGCTTGTCTCGGGAACTGCACAGAGTAGAAGAGGTTTGCTATGGGGATTTGCTTCTAAACTGGACACGTGTCATCAGAGAGAACTTAGACAGAAAAAGAACAACTCAACTTCAGCAGCTCATAAGTACTGAAAGGATTAAGATTTTTTTAATAGAAGTAATTTACATACCGTATCTGTTTAACTTTCTGGAGCCAGTTGATATATATAAAAAAGTTTTTTCATGGATAACCCCTTTAATGCATGTAAAAGTGATCCACAATGCTGCGGGTTCTCAGGGGGAGAGGCCTGACATAAGCATTATGTCTTTGGCTTTCGTTAAAGGGGTACTCCACTGGAAAATATTTTTTCTAAATCAACTGGTGCCAGAAAGTTAAACAGATTTGTAAATTTCTTCTATTTAAAAATCTTAATCCTTCCAGTACTTATCAGCTGCTGTATGCTACAGAGGAAGTTCTTTTCTTTTTGATTTTTTTTTGTGTCTGACCACAGAGCTCTCTGCTTACACCTCTGTCCAGGTCAGGAACGGTCCAGAGCAGGATAGGTTTGCTATGGGGATTTGTTCCTACTCTGGACAGTTCCGAGAGGAGTACCCCTTTAAACCCTAGTGTAATGCTTCACCCAACCCCCCCGGCTTCGGTAAGGCACTGCCTGTATAAATGTTGCCTAGAATACCAGGAGAAGAGGTACGTATCCCATGGCTTGGTGGTTAGTACTCCTGCCTAGTAATAGAGCAAATACACTGAGCTCCATGGAGGGAAATCATTTATGCCAATTGGGAACATTTCTATGCAGCACAGTACAATATGTTGCTATTTTATAAGCAATGTGAAATCAGTTTTTATCTATCTAATCTATCTATCTATCTATGGCCAAACATAGGAAAGACACTAACACCTACTGACACTAGCAAAACTGATTACCTCACTTCCAGTGGGCGGGTATATCCTAACAGGGAGGAGCCGACTTTTTTTTCCCTAGCGTCAGCGCCTCCTAGCGGCAAAAGCATATACCCATGGTCTCTGTGTCCCCCAATGAAGAGCGACCGAGAAATGTGACCTGCACAAAATTTATCAAATGCTCTGCTACCTTTTAATACATTTGGTTCTCCTACACATTACCAGCACACACAAAAAAGGTGTAGAAAAATGCTTCACTTACACCTACAATGATAAATGCTTCACTTACACCTACAATGATAAATGCTTCACTTACACCTACAAGGATAAATGCTTCACTTACACCTACAATGATAAATGCTTCACTTACACCTACAATGATAAATGCTTCACTTACACCTACAATGATAAATGCTTCACTTACACCTACAATGATAAATGCTTCACTTACACCTACAATGATAAATGCTTCACTTACACCTACAAGGATAAATGCTTCACTTACACCTACAAGGATAAATGCTTCACTTACACCTACAAGGATAAATGCTTCACTTACACCTACAAGGATAAATGCTTCACTTACACCTACAAGGATAAATGCTTCACTTACACCTACAAGGATAAATGCTTCACTTACACCTACAAGGATAAATGCTTCACTTACACCTACAAGGATAAATGCTTCACTTACACCTACAAGGATAAATGCTTCACTTACACCTACAAGGATAAATGCTTCACTTACACCTACAAGGATAAATGCTTCACTTACACCTACAAGGATAAATGCTTCACTTACACCTACAATGATAAATGCTTCACTTACACCTACAAGGATAAATGCTTCACTTACACCTACAATGATAAATGCTTCACTTACACCTACAATGATAAATGCCGGCCCATAATGCTTATAGCTTAGTTCTCCAGATCTGTTGTTGGGACTGAACTTGCAGCCATAGTAGAAAGCAAAAACGCAGCCGTCTCTGGATTTACCATTCTGTGCGGTGTGCTGCCACCTACAGGTTGGAAGCTGTTCCTTCACTCACCTGCATCTCCACATATGTGTGCGGTAGATTGTACTCAGGGGGCAGTTTCCGGTCATTATTTATCAGGTGGTCCAGTATGGCAGGACTGAGAATGGGCTGGAAAAGAAACAGAAACTTTAGAAGAAAAAAAAAAAAAGGGTCTTGGAGCCAATAACACTTCTGCCTCCCCTTTACACATCATAAATTAATTATTAATATTATCAGTGGTCTGACCATATTCTCGCATTTACCTGTGTATCAAGGAAGATGATCCTCTCCTGACTGATGAAGAAATCGATGCCACTTGTCTGGTTTCCTGCTCGCTCTCTCACCTCTTGGCTTTGCATCCTGAAGACGTACGACCTGGACTCCAAGAGGAAGACACATAGGGGCTTACGTTTAATTAAAGGGGTACTCCGCCGCCCCAGCTTTCTGAATATTTTGTTCCCAACACATGTAGCGGGGGGGTCGTGACATCACGGCCACGACCCCTCAATGCAAGTCTATGGGTGGGGGCGTGGCAGCCGCCACGCCCCTTCCCATAGACTTGAATTAAGGGGGCTGGCGTGACTCCACGAGGGGCGTGGCCCCGCAGTGATCGCCGGGGTCCCAGTTGTGGGACACCCGCGATCCGACATCTTATACCTTATCCTTTGGATAGGGGATAAGATGTCTAGGGGCGGAGTACCTCTTTAAGGGTCTATCCACACGTACAGTAATCTGTGCAGATTTGATGCGCAGGATTTCAAGCTGTGTTCAGTCATTCAGTTTACATTGAAATCAGCAGCAGAAAATCTGCACAGAATACTGTACGGGTGAATAGACCCTTAAAGGGGTACTACGCCATCTTCTCCCTTATTCAAAGGATAACACACACACACAAAAAAAATTCTGCCATGATTCCGGCAGAATTCTTTAGGCTATAGTTTTAGGCTATGTTTACAGGGCAGAATTTCTGTGCAAAATAGTGTGAATAGACCCTTAAAGGGGTACTCCGCCATCTTCTCCCTTATTCAAAGGATAACACACACACAAAAAAAATTTCTGCATTGATTCCGGCAGAATTCTTTAGGCTATAGTTTTAGGCTATGTTTACAGGGCAGAATTTCTGTGCAAAATACGGTGGAAAAATTCCATTGGAAATTCCACCTAAATTTACTTCAATGGGATTCCGCTGTCCAAATCCCATAGCGAAATTTTGACGGAGTGAATTCTGCAAAATTTTAAGACCTGTGTGTTGTATTGGGGGCAAAATCTCATTGAACTAAATGGGGCTTGAATTTCAGCAGAAAATCCGTCGGAATTCCGCCACAATGAAAAAAAAATTTCTGTGGAATTACGGAAATTCCACCGTGCATGCATAGATCACTAAACTCCTTGGGGAAGTTACTCCCCTCAGGGATAACCCTGAATAAAGACTCCCACTAAATAAAGCTTAAAGGGGTACTCCGGTGAAAAACTTTTTTTTTTTTTCCAAATCAACTGGTGCCAGAAAGTTAAACAGATTAGTAAATTATTTCTATAAAAAAATCTTAATCCTTCCTGTACTTATTAGCTGCTGAATACAAGAGGAAATTCTTTTCTTTTTGGAATGCCCTCTGATGACATCCCGAGCACAGTTCTCTCTGCTGACGTTATTATAATAATAATAATAACACTTTATTTATTGTTGTCCTTAGTGGGATTTGAACCCAAGTCCCCAGCACTGCAAGGCAGCAGTGCTAACCACTGAGCCACCATGCTGCTCTTAGCATACAGCTGCTATTCATGGTTGCTAAAATGGACAGAGATGTCAGCAGAGAGCACTGTGCTCGTGATGTCATCAGTGTTCCAAAAAGAAAGGAATTTCCTCTGTAGCATTCAGCAGCTAATAAGTACTGGAAGGAATAAGATTTTTTAATAGAAGTAATTTACAAATATGTTTAACTTTCTGCCACCAGTTGATTTAAAAGAAAAAAAGGTTTTCAACTTTTATTTCTTTAAAGTAAAAAATTGTGAATTTGTGCTCAGTGGCCACTAGGTGGCAGTGGTGTATTAAAATCACAGCACTGTGTACATTCACGTTTACATAAATGAATTTTTTTTTGTTTCCATAAATTTTGATATGAACTTATGTAACATTGCTAAATGTGAATCCTCCTTCCTAACGTTTCGCCATTAGATGGCTTTTTCAAAGGGCACGAAGCTCCACTGTGTGAACATAGCCGGTAGGTGCAGGTAGGTGCTCATTGTATTCCTATTCTCCCGGTTGGGAAACACTGTTATAGCGAAATTTCAGCTGTGATTTCCCTCCATGATAGGACAGCGCGCACCATGTCGGAGCTCTCACCTCTGGTCATCATCTGGATTGTTGGCGGATAGTAAAGACATCATTGTGGACTTGCCGGTGCCCTGGAACCCAAGGATTCCAACAACCAGGACGTCAGTCTGATCCAGCAGGAACTGAAATAAACAAAAAGGAAAAACGTATAACAAGCACCGGATTTATACGCTACTAAACTAGATTTTATTTTTACAGTCTGACCCCCAAAGCGAGGGCCCGATGCTGGCACCTACTGGAAATCCAACACTTAAATCACACGGGATGTCCCCCAAAGAACAAATCCCCAATACACCCTATTAGGATTTGAAGAACCATATACAGTGATCCCTCAACTTACAATGGCCTCAACACACAATAGTTTCAACATACAATGGTCTTTTATGGACCATCGTAACTTGAAACCAAACTCAACATACAATGTACAGACAGTACGGATCTGTGAAATGTGTCACAACTGGAGGAACTGACCAATCAGAATGGGCATTCACTGGTAAATCACCTCTATTACTGAAGCGTATGCACCGACTGGTGTCTGGTAGCGCCCCCTACAGTACAGGGAGGTATTACATGTTCTGTACTCTTTACCTGTATTACTGAAGCTTATGTACTGACTGATGTCTGGTAGCGCCTCCTACAGTACAGGGAGGAACTACAAGTTCTGTACTATTCAGTACCTGTGCCAGGTTTAGCTGCTCCTTTGGACACCAGGTAAGGGCGGCTCCATTTGGGACACTGGGTGTACTGTATAGGACCCTGAAGAAGCTCCTGTCCCCTACATAAACCACTGTTTCCCAACCAGGGTGCCTCCAGCTGTTGCAAAACTACAACTCCCAGCATGCCCGGACAGCCAACGGCTGTCCGGGCATGCTGGGAGTTGTAGTTTTGCAACAGCTGGAGGCACCCTGGTTGGGAAACACTGACCTAGACAGTGATTTACAGCTCCCAGCAGATCTTTATTACTTTTATATATAAGGATTTGCTTTATCTATATTAGTTTTCTACTTATTTTTCTTTAATCCTCACTTTTTCCTATTTTTGGATGACATTTTGGTGGCTTCAGAACCAATTACCAGGTTTCCATAGAGTTCTGGTCGCAACATACAATGGTTTCAACATACAATGCTCGTCCCGGAACCAATTCATATTGTAACTTGAGGGACCACTGTATTAAGGTGCGTTCACATGGCCGTCTGTCCCTGTTTTTTTTTATCCCCGTTTCGGTTCAGTTCTTGCAGGATGTAAACGGATGAAAAACGGTTTTAAAAAAAATCCCATTCCGTTTTTTTGACGGCAGTATTTTTTCTTCATTTAAAGAAAAAAAAAACTGAAGAAAAAAACGTATACAGTGAATTTAACATTATAGTCTATGGAAAACCGATGAGCTTTTAATTTAATCTGTTTGCATCTGTTTTTTTAATTCGCTTTTTTAATCCGTTTTTTGCTTCTGGGCATACTCAAAACAAAAACAAAATTTTTTTTTATTTTTGGTTTATTAACTGAACAATAACAGATCCAAACGGAAACAACCGATAACATCCATTTGCATATGTTATTTTCCGTTTTTTTTTTTTTTAAAGTCCCTTTTTTCTTTTTGACGGGGTCTAGACGGCCGTGTGAACGCAGCATTACATGGGTGCTCACTAGAGATGAGGGAACTTACAGTAAATTCGATTCGTCACAAACTTCTCAGCTCGGCGGTTGCTGACTTTTCCTGCGTAAATTAGTTCAGCTTTCTGGTGCTCTGGTGGGCTGGAAAAGGTGGATACAGTCCTAGGAAAGAGTCTCCTAGGACTGTATCCACCTTTTCCAGCCCACCGGAGCACCGGAAAGCTGAACTAATTTATGCAGGAAAAGACATCAACCGCCGAGCCGAGAAGTTCGTGACGAATCGAATTTACTGTAAGTTCGCTCATCTCTAGTGCTCACATATAAGTGCATGTGTTTGGGCATTTTATTTATTTTTATGCTATGTATTGAGCCTCATTCTGAGCCGTAAACAGCTGAAAAGCAAGCAAAAAAATAAAATAAAATAATAACTATAGGCCAATGTTTCCCGACCAGGGTGCCTCCAGCTGTTGCAAAACTACAACTCCCAGAAAAAAATAAAAAAAAAAAATAAAATAAAAACTACAACTCCCCGCATGGTCCTGCCGCTGGGGTCCAGCACGATCTCGGCTACAGCACCCCAGACATCTAGTGCACGGAGTGAACTTCGCTCCGTGCCGAATGACTGGCGATGCGGAGGCTTGTGATGTCACGGCCACGCCCCCTCAATTCAAGTCTATGGGAGGGGGCGTGACTGCCGTCACGCCCCCTCCCATAGACTTGCATTGAGGGGGCGTGGCCGTGATGTAACGAGCCTCCGGAGCTGAACCTGATGCTCTAAACGAACGCCGGGTGCAGCAGGGAGATCGTGGGGGTCCCGAGCGATGGGACCCCCGCGATCAGACATCTCATCCCCTATACTTTGGATAGGAGATAAGATGTCTAGGGGCGGAGTATCCCTTTAAAGGGATTATTTAGGAATAAAAAAATAAGACCGCTTCCCATGTCTCCAGGTTGTGTGCGGTATTACAACTTGGCTCCATTCACTTCAATGGAACTGAGCTGCAGAACAACACCCAACCTGGAGACAGACAGGGAGTGGTCTTTGAAAAAAAATTACCTCTGTTTTTCAATTCCTGGATAATGCCTTTAAAATGGGTTAAAATCAAGTGTTAATGGCCGAGATTGGTAATCAACAAAGAGCTAAAAAGCTTTGATAACGTTTCCAATGTAAAACAATGTATCCAGTATATTATCCCAGCTGAAGAGTCAAGAGAACCAAAAAAACTGGAAAAAAAAACCCTGCAGGATAAATGACAAGAAGTCTCTACCTCAATAGCGCTGTCACCCCAATTCATGTATTCATCCACCAGCTTAATACTGTGCTTCATCTTCTGAGGGGGCATCAGCTTCGCCTGACCGACCACAGCTGTAAGGATGGAATATATGTACAGTGACCCAACCAGCAGAATAGTGAGTGCAGCTCTGGAGTATAATACAGGATATAACTCAGGATCAGTACAGGATAAGTAATGTAATGTATGTACACAGTGACCTCACCAGCAGAATAGTGAGTACAGCTCTGGAGTATAATACAGGATATAACTCAGGATCAGTACAGGATAAGTAATGTAATGTATATACACAGTGACCTCACCAGCAGAATAGTGAGTACAGCTCTGGAGTATAATACAGGATATAACTCAGGATCAGTACAGGATAAGTAATGTAATGTATGTACACAGTGACTCCACCAGCAGAATAGTGAGTACAGCTCTGGAGTATAATACAGGATATAACTCAGGATCAGTACAGGATAAGTAATGTAATGTATATACACAGTGACCTCACCAGCAGAATAGTGAGTACAGCTCTGGAGTATAATACAGGATATAACTTAGGATCAGTACAGGATAAGTAATGTAATGTATATACACAGTGACCCCACCAGCAGAATAGTGAGTACAGCTCTGGAGTATAATACAGGATATAACTCAGGATCAGTACAGGATAAGTAATATAATATATGTACACAGTGATCTCACCAGCAGAATAGTGAGCACAGTTCTGGAGTATAATACAGGATATAACTCAGGATCAGTACAGGATAAGTAATGTAATGTATGTACACAGTGATCTCACCAGCAGAATAGTGAGTGCAGCTCTGGGGTATAATACAGGCTATAACTCAGGATCAGTACAGGATAAGTAATGTAATGTATGTACACAGTGACCTCACCAGCAGAATAGTGAGTACAGCTCTGGAGTATAATACAGGATATAACTCAGGATCAGTACAGGATAAGTAATGTAATGTATGTACACAGTGACCTCACCAGCAGAATAGTGAGTACAGCTCTGGAGTATAATATAGGATAGAACTCAGGATCAGTACAGGATAAGTAATGTAATGTATGTACACAGTGACCCCACCAGCAGAATAGTGAGTACAGCTCTGGAGTATAATACAGGATATAACTCAGGATCAGTACAGGATAAGTAATGTAATGTATGTACACAGTGACCTCACCAGCAGAATAGTGAGTACAGCTCTGGAGTATAATACAGGCTATAACTCAGGATCAGTACAGGATAAGTAATGTAATGTATGTACACAGTGACCTCACCAGCAGAATAGTGAGTACAGCTCTGGAGTATAATACAGGATATAACTCAGGATCAGTACAGGATAAGTAATGTAATGTATGTACACAGTGACCTCACCAGCAGAATAGTGAGTACAGCTCATGAGTACAATACAGGTTGTAATTCAGGATCAGTTAATAATCAGCACTTACGATCCACGTTACCACTGGCGTTCCCTGCTGCAGCCGCCATGCCCCTGTTCTGTATCTGATACACCGGCTGTGTCGGGCGCTGCCCTTCTTTCTCTACCTTCGCTGTGGCAGCAGTAGGTGGGAGGTTGGCACCATCTGCTGTCGGGGTCGGCTTTCCCTCCTCTCTGGCCTTCATAAGAACAATGGGTTTTTCCAGGGCAGGTGGCACAGGCGCCGGCTTTGGCTAAAACAGTGGAGAAAAATGAAATTATTCACACAAAGCTCCATTTCTAAGGCAGTGTTACCCAACTAGGGTGCCTCCAGCTGTTGCAAAACTACAACTCCCAGCATGCCCGGACAGCCTTTGGCTGTCCGGGCATGCTGGGAGTTGAAGTTTTGCAACAGCTGGAGGCACCCTGGTTGGGAAACACTGGCATAAGGACATGCCCTACTGACAGGGTAAATATGGATTGGGGCTCATTGTAGTCTCTCTTTATGCATTTACAGTCCTTGGTGCAGGACTGTACTATATATATATATAAATATTTTTTTATATATATATAAAATTCTAAACATATATATATATATATATATATATATATATATATATAAAATATAATATTAGGGATGTCCCGGTATTGGGACCGATACTGGACATTTGCACTAGTACTTGTAGCCGTGCAAATGTACCCGATACCTGCCGGCGGGACTCCCAGGTATCACGGAGGTGCGGTAAGCCGCCTGCACTCTCCGCTCCCATACTTTGCAGTGCGTTCAGTAGCCGGGACCTGCATTAACCCTTTAAACCCCACGATCAAAAATGATCGCGGCGTCCAAAAGTCCTGAGATTTACTGCCGGGTAGCTCGGGGATGCTGATTGAGATCACTGCGGTGTAATCGCGGTGTCCCAATCCGGTGAGAGGACTGCCGCAGGTCCCTTACCCTGCTCCGTGTGTCTGATCGTCGCTCCTTTACTGCTGCCAGCCAGTAAAGGAGCGCCAATAACACTGATCAATGCCATGCTCTGGCATAGCACTGATCAGTATGCAATCTACAGATTGCATGTAATAGTGTAAAAAACAATAATAAAAGTAAATGAACCCCTTCCCGAGAAAAAAAAATAAAAAATTTTATAATTAAAAAAAAAGTCCTTTCAAAAAAAACTTTTTCCTATTAAAGAAATAAAAAATGACATGACATTGAAAAAAGTATCGGTAATTGGCATCGGCAAAAGTATCGGCACTCATACTCAGTCTTAATAGAAAAATGGCACAACACAGAGTTCTGAGACAGCTGACATGACATTCTTAGTAATGCTGGTAACTGGCAAAGGGGTTAAAGGGGTACTCCGCTGCTCAGCGTTTGGAAGAAAATGTTCCGAACGCTTAGAGACATCGCCGGAGCTTGTGATGTCATAGACCCACCCCTTATGACGTAATGCTCCGCCCCCTCAATGCAAGTCTAAGGGAGGGGGCATGACATCCGTCATGCCCCCTCCCATAGACTTGCATTGAGGGGGCGGGGCGTGATGTCATATGGGGACCAGGCTATGACGTCACGAGCTCCCGGCGCCGGCTCTAAGCATTCGGAACATTTTCTTCCAAACGCTGAGCAGCGGAGTACCCCTTTAAACATGACGGCCTATCTGTTTCCTGACAGCGCCAATGATCAGCTGTTGGAAGGGGCTGGGGTATAAAGTTTTTACACGAAAACCCCATGAAAAATGTGCCAAGCTGCGGACCATCGCTGAGGCTCCACCCACTTACACGCTCAGCAGCAGGCTTAGCCAGGATGATGGGGGTCTTCTGCATGGTGTAGCCAGCGGTGTCATCATTTCCATCCTGAAAAAAAGGGGGGAAAAAAATATTTTAAAATACTATACAGCAAAACAGTAAAAAAGATGAACGAAATATAACAAAGCAGAGCTTAAAGGGGTACTCCGCAGATCAGCGTTTGGAACAAACTGTTCCCAACGCTGGAGCCGGCAGCTCGTGACATCGTAGCCCCGCCCCCTCATGATGTCACGCCCCATCAATGCACGCCGCCATGCCCCCTCCCATAGACTTGCATTGAGGGGGCGGGGCGTGACGTCACATGGGGCGGAGTCGTGATGTCACGCTCTTCCGCCATTGTGATCGGGATCCAAAGCCTCCAGCGTTGCCGGAAGCCGTACAGGTGGGTGCTGCAGCCGAGATCCCGGGGGTCCCCAGCAGCGGGACCCCCGCGATCTGACATCTTATCTAGGGGCGGAGTACCCCTTTAAGTCCCCTCCCCAATAACATTTATCAGTATCGCCGCGTGTGGATACGTCCAAACTATTAACATGATGAAGAACAGTGAACGTAAAAACAAAAATAAAGTCCAAAATTGCTGATTTTTTTTTTTGTCACATCACATCCTAATCGATTAAAAAGGTTGGACTTGTTTCCAATTGGTGTAATGAAAGGAGAAACACCCTTAAAAGGGGTACTTTTTTTTTTTTATTATAAATCAACTGGTGCCAGAAAGTTAAACAGATTTGTAAATTATTTCTATAAAAAAAATCTTAATCCTTCCAGTACTTATCAGCTGCTGTTATGATCCACAGGAAGTTCTTTTCTTTTTGAATTTCCTTTCTGCCTGACCACAGTGCTCTCTGCTGACATCCCTGTCCATTTTTAGGAACTGTCCAGAGCAGGAGCAAATCTCCATAGAAAAACCTCTCCTGCTCTGGACAGTTCCTAAAATGGTCAGAGGTGTCAGCAGAGAGCACTGTGGTCAGGCAGAAAGGAAATTCTAAAAGAAAAGAACTTCCTCTGTAGTATACAGCCGCTAATAAGTACTGGAAGAGTTAAGATTTTTTTAATAGAAGTCATTTACAAATCTGTTTAACTTTCTGGCACCAGTTGATTTAAAAAAAAAAAAAAGTTTTCCACCGGAGTGCCCCTTTAAATAGAAGAGAAGCCCCTTCTGTGCACTCACCCATCTGTCTTGATCCCGGTCTCCTCGCAGCATGGGGTCTCTCTCTCGGCCGGGCTCGGAGAGGTTGAGATTCCCACCAGGGCCCTGATCCATCCAGCGACGTCTCCTATTGCGCCCAGGGACGTACATACTGGGCTGACTGTGTCCAGAGTCTGACATGATTCTGTAATAAAAAGAAACACGTTTTATATGAGGCGACTGTGGGAGGGGGAGTACTTGCCCTGAGCACATTCTATACCAGTGTTTCCTAACCAGGGTGCCTCCAGCTGTTGCAAAACTACAACTCCCAGCAAGCCCGGACAGCCGCTGGCTGTCCGGGGATGCTGGGAGTTGTAGTTTTGCAACAGCTGGAGGCACCCTGGTTGGGAAACACTTCTATACAAAAAACAAAACAAAAAAAACACTACAAGTGTTTGAGTCGTCTTCTGGTGTCAAGCATTCAGCTTTCCCAGATCCCTGAAGGTCAAATCTATTTTATACAATGACGTGATGGGGGGGAGCTTCAGAAGGCAATGTGATGGGGGGAGCTTCAGAAGGCAATGTGATGGGGGGAGCTTCAAACGGCAATGTGATGGGGGGAGCTTCAGAAGGCAATGTGATGGGGGGAGCTTTAGAAGGCAATGTGATGGGGGGAGCTTCAAACGGCAATGTGATGGGGGGAGCTTCAGAAGGCAATGTGATGGGGGGAGCTTTAGAAGGCAATGTGATGGGGGGAGCTTCAGAAGGCAATGTGATAGGGGGAGCTTCAGAAGGCAACGTGATGGGGGAGCTTCAGAAGGCAACGTGATGGGGGAGCTTCAGAAGGCAATGTGATAGGGGGAGCTTCAGAAGGCAATGTGATGGGGGGAGCTTCAGAAGGCAATGTGATAGGGGGAGCTTCAGAAGGCAACGTGATGGGGGAGCTTCAGAAGGCAACGTGATGGGGGGAGCTTCAGACGGCAATGTGATGGGGGGGAGCTTCAGAAGGCAATGTGATGGGGGGAGCTTCAGACGGCAATGTGATGCGGGGAGCTTCAGAAGACAATGTGATGGGGGGAGCTTTAGACGGCAACGTGATGGGGGGAGCTTCAGAAGGCAATGTGATGGGGGGAGCTTTAGACGGCAATGTGATGGGGGGAGCTTCAGAAGGCAATGTGATGGGGGGAGCTTCAGAAGGCAATGTGATGGGGGGAGCTTTAGACGGCAATGTGATGGGGGGAGCTTCAGAAGGCAATGTGATGGGGGAGCTTTAGACGGCAATGTGATGGGGGGAGCTTCAGAAGGCAATGTGATGGGGGGAGCTTTAGACAACAATGTGATGGGGGGAGCTTTAGACGGCAATGTGATGGGGGGGAGCTTCAGACGGCAATGTGATGCGGGGAGCTTCAGACGGCAATGTGATGGGGGGAGCTTCAGAAGGCAATGTGATGGGGGGAGCTTCAGAAGGCAATGTGATGGGGGGAGCTTCAGAAGGCAATGTGATGGGGGGAGCTTTAGACGGCAATGTGATGGGGGAGCTTCAGAAGGCAATGTGATGGGGGGAGCTTTAGACAACAATGTGATGGGGGGAGCTTTAGACGGCAATGTGATGGGGGGGAGCTTCAGACGGCAATGTGATGCGGGGAGCTTCAGACGGCAATGTGATGGGGGGAGCTTCAGAAGGCAATGTGATGGGGGGAGCTTCAGAAGGCAATGTGATGGGGGGAGCTTCAGAAGGCAATGTGATGGGGGGAGCTTTAGACGGCAATGTGATGGGGGAGCTTCAGAAGGCAATGTGATGGGGGGAGCTTCAGAAGGCAATGTGATGGGGGGAGCTTTAGACGGCAATGTGATGGGGGGAGCTTCAGAAGGCAATGTGATGGGGGGAGCTTCAGAAGGCAATGTGATGGGGGGAGCTTCAGAAGGCAATGTGATGGGGGGAGCTTCAGAAGGCAATGTGATGGGGGGAGCTTTAGACGGCAATGTGATGGGGGAGCTTCAGAAGGCAATGTGATGGGGGGAGCTTTAGACAACAATGTGATGGGGGGAGCTTTAGACGGCAATGTGATGGGGGGGAGCTTCAGACGGCAATGTGATGCGGGGAGCTTCAGACGGCAATGTGATGGGGGGAGCTTCAGAAGGCAATGTGATGGGGGGAGCTTCAGAAGGCAATGTGATGGGGGGAGCTTCAGAAGGCAATGTGATGGGGGGAGCTTTAGACGGCAATGTGATGGGGGAGCTTCAGAAGGCAATGTGATGGTGCGAATTGCAGACAGCACTGTGATAGAGAGCTGTGGGTGGCACTGTGATGGGGGGCACGTTATGGGGCAGCTGTGCTGCCTTATTTTTGGGGTCTCGAACACTCATAAAGTCCTGGCCCCACTGGTTGGTGGCCACTGTCAGGAATAAATTGCTCCCCGGGACCTGATACTATAAAGATCTCAGAATAAGGCAGAATTCTTACTGTAGAGACCACACATTACCCCCACAGTAGTAGCACCTGTCGTACGCAGCCGCACTGCAGTGGGGGGGAAGGCATTCCAGGACACACCCAGCCCAGCTCCGACCCGGTATCACAGCTGTCATGGTCCCAGACCTTCCCCACCCGCTCATTCTGTGCTATTTACCCTGGACCCCCACGTTACCACTCACCGGCCCTCTCCTCTCGGCTGCTCTTCAGAAAATCGGGCAATGCTCAAACTGGAAACACAGCCCGTACACAACGTTCCGGGAAAAAAAAGTTCCTATCAAGAACCTCCTGTCGCCATAGGAACAGAGCCAAAGCGCCTGACACTAGAAAACACCACCATCTAGTGGCCGAATGGGCAAACTGCAGTGAGTGATTGATATAATTATTAGTATTATTATTATTTTTAAGATAAAGTCGCGTTAAAAATCGCAAAACATATTTTAAAAAAAACCTGTGCAAACTGTTGAAAATATTCAGTTTTTTTCTGAGACTGGTAACAGTCACGTGACCAGAGTTGTCAGAGATGGGCGGGGCTTAGTTGACGTACTGAAGAATCTAGCGGGAAGGATGAGTTTTGGGGCGGGGAGCGGCTGCAGTACACACCCGCTCCGGCTGTCATACTGTACGGACACCTGCTGGAGCCCAGACAGGACAGTCACCCTACAAATGGCTTCTTTATGCCCATTGAAGAATTATGTCCCTTGTCAGCCGCCTTACTCCTGCGCCCCAAGGTCATGCTGGGAAATGTAGTCCAGCTCAGGTTGTTGCCGATATCCTGACTACAGCTCCCAGCATGCTCTGTGTATAACTTCCCGGTCACGTGGTTGTCTTCTCTTTGACTTTTCCGTGTTTTTCTGGGGGGGGTAGTGGTGGTGAATGTTTCAGGTGGGAGAACTTTGCTGTCATTGGCCAGACAGGTGCGTCACGTGGTCTTACCGACTCCCGGGCCCTGTGCAGGGGCCCCCCCAGGTGCAGGTAATGAAGAGGGGAGGGGCTGTTTACTGGGACTTGTGGTTCTTCAGCAGCTTCAAACACCTAAGCTTGTGTGGAAAGTTTTGGCAGTGGGCTCTGCGGGGGGGGGGGGGGGGGGTTAACTTATTTAAAGGGACAGTACACACAGCCTGACATCCATGGGGGTAATGACAGGAAGTCCAGCAGCACCACCACTACTACCCCCATCATTTCTACATGTCATCACTATATACCTCTCTTGATCTGTGCAACTTGTACAACGCAAACACTTACCTACTTATCATGTACATAGCATCCCCTGTATATAGGGTATATAGATCACCTGTGGACCCCCTGTATATAGCACCCCCTGTATGTAGGACCCCTCCTGTAGGTAGATTGCCACCTGTATATAGGGTATATAGCAGTGGTTTTCAACCTGCAGACCTCCAGATGTTGCAAAACTACAACTGTAGTTTTGCAACATCTGGAGGTCCGCAGGTTGGAGACCACTGGTATATAGGATCACCTGTGGACCCCCTGTATGTAGGCAGAATGCCCCTATACACTGAGGACACATGTACAAGATAAGTAATGTAATGTACAGTGACCTCACCAGCAGAATAGTGAGTACAGCTCTGGAGTATAATACAGGATATAACTCAGGATCAGTACAGGATAAGTAATGTAGTGTATGTACACAGTCACCTCACCAGCAGAATAGTGAGTGCAGCTCTGGGGTATAATACAGGATATAACTCAGGATCAGTACAGGATAAGTAATGTAATGTATGTACACAGTGATCACACCAGCAGAATAGTGAGTACAGCTCTGGAGTATAATACAGGATATAACTCAGGATCAGTACAGGATAAGTAATGTAATGTATGTACACAGTGACCTCACCAGCAGAATAGTGAGTACAGCTCAGGAGTGTAATACCGGATATAACTCAGGATCAGTACAGGATAAGTAATGTAATGTATGTACACAGTGGCCCCACCAGCAGAATAGTGAGTACAGCTCTGGAGTATAATACAGGATATAACTCAGGATCAGTACAGGATAAGTAATGTAATGTATGTACACAGTGGCCCCACCAGCAGAATAGTGAGTACAGCTCTGGAGTATAATACAGGATATAACTCAGGATCAGTACAGGATAAGTAATGTATATACACAGTGACCTCACCAGCAGAATAGTGAGTACAGCTCTGGGGTATAATACAGGATATAACTCAGGATCAGTACAGAATAAGTAATGTAATGTATGTACACAGTGACCTCACCAGCAGAATAGTGAGTACAGCTCTGGAGTATAATACAGGATATAACTCAGGATCAGTACAGGATAAGTAATGTTATGTGTGTACACAGTGACCTCACCAGCAGAATAGTGAGTACAGCTCTGGAGTATAATACAGGATATAACTCAGGATCAGTACAGGATAAGTAATGTTATGTGTGTACACAGTGACCTCACCAGCAGAATAGTGAGTGCAGCTCTGGAGTATAATACAGGATATAACTCAGGATCAGTACAGGATAAGTAATGTTATGTGTATACCCAGTGACCTTATCGCCTTTGCCATTTTCTTATAGATAATCTTATCCAGATTTGGTCCTTGGTCATGGATTCCTGTCATGGGTTCGAAGTTGGGGCTGAAGTGGAATTTATAGAAGGCTCCGTAGTCCTGGAGGACTCCTCTACAATAACAGTGGTTCGTACAGCCGTTCTATAGAACATAATGCTTTATTTTCTTGAGGTTGACTACTGGTTTACCTTAAATGGGGTCAGAAATATTCTTGCCCAAGGTCGGATCTTGGATCCTTTGCAGCTTTGAAGGGGTACTCCGATGGAAAATATTTTCTTTTAAATCAACTGGTGCCAGAAAGTTAAACAGATTTGTAAATTACTTCTATTAAAAAATCTTAATCCTTCCAGTACTTGTCTGCTGCTGTATAATACACAGGAAGTTATTTTTGTTTTGAATTTCCTTTCTGCCTGACCGCAGTGCTCTCTGCTGACACCTCTGTACATTTTAGGAACTGTCCAGAGTAGGAGCAAATCCCCCATAGCAAACCTATCCTGCCCTAGACAGTTCCTGACACGGACAGAGGGGTCAGCAGAGAGCACTGTGGTCAGGCAGAGAGGAAATTCAAAAAGAAAAGAAATTCCTATGGAGCATACAGCATCTGATAGGTACTGGAAGGATTGGGATTTTTAATAGAGGAAAATTACAAATCTGTTTAACTTTCTGGCACCAGTTGATTTAAAAGAGTGTTTTCCACCGGAATAGCCCATTAAGCACCTTATATTATGATGGTTATTCCATTTACTTATGTATAGGGCTTAAAGGGGTACTCTGCTGCTCAGCATTTGGAACAAACTGCCAAAGGCTGTCCGGGCATACTGGGAGATGTTGTTTTGCAACAGCTGGAGGCATCCTAGTTGGGAAACACTGTCCTAAGTAATAATAGGGGCGTGGGAGAAACCTAAAAAAAAAAAAAAAAAACTGATGCTCACCTAGCTAAGGTTTGTTGCAGATCCCGTTCTCCTCCGTGAGGTCCTGATATCTTCTCTGTGCTCCCATAAAGCAGCTGGTTCCAGGACCTCTTCTGCTCAGCCAATCAGTGGCTGTAGCAGTGTCAGGACAGTGATTGGCTGAGCAGGAAGGTTACATATTTCATAAGGTTGAAAAAAGACCAGAGTCCATCAAGTCCAACCTATAACCCGTATGAGTCCCTACTGAGTTGCTCCAGAGGAAGGCAAAAAAACCCTCATACTAGAGGTAAAAATTCCTTCCCGACTCCAAATATGGCATCAGAATAAATATCTGGATCAACGTTCTGTCCCTATAAATCTAATATACATAACCAGCGATGTTATTATTCTTCAAAAATGCATCCAGACCCCTTTTGAATTCTTTTACCGAGTTCACCATGACACCTCCTCCGGGGGAGAATTCCACAGTCTCACTGCTCTTACAGTAAAGAACCCCCGTCTGTGCTGGTGTAGAAACCTTCTTTCCTCTAGACGTAGAGGACGCCCCCTTGTTATAGATACAGTCCTGGGTATAAATAGATCAGGGAGAGATCTCTGTACTGTCCCCTGATATATTTATACATAGTTAGTAGGTCGCCCCTAAGCCTTCTTTTTTCTAAACTAAATAACCCTAATTCTGATAATCTTTCTGGGTACTGTAGTCCTCCCATTCCCTGTTTTAACCCTCTCCCTTATGCCCCTATTGATGCACCCCATGATTTTATTTGCCTTGGCAGCAGCTGCCCGACACTGGTAACTACAGCTAAATTTACTGTTAACTAAGACTCCTAAGTCCTTTTCCACGTCAGTCGTCCCAAGTGTTCTCCCATTTAATAAATAATCCCAGCCCGGATATTTCCTCCCCATGTGCATTACCTTACATTTATCAGTGTTACCTCATCTGCCACTTCTCAGCCCAAACCTCCAACATATACAGATCCATTTGTAACAGTGCAATGTCCTCTATTGTGTTATCTACTATACACAGTGTACTGTCCTCTATTGTGTTTACCGCTTTACAGAGTTTAGTATCATCAAAGATTGCTACTTTACTATTTAACCCCTCTACAAGGTCATTAATAAATATATTAAATAGAACAGGACCCAAGACTGACCCCTGTGGTCCTCACTAGTAACAATCACCCAATCAGAATAAATACGATTAATAACCACCCTCTGTTTCCTATCACTGAGCCAGTTACTTACCCACTTACACACATTCTCCCCAGCCCAATCCTTCTCATTTTATGCACCAACCTTTTATGTGGCACCGTATCAAATGCTTTGGAAAAATCCAGATATACGACATCCAGTGATTGCCCCTGGTCCAGTCTGGAGCTCACCTCCTCATATAAGCTGATCAGGTGACAGGACCGATCCCTCATAAAGCCATGTGATATGGGGTCATACATTTATTTTTATCAAGATATTCCAAAATAGCATCTCTTAGAAAACCCTCAAACAATTTACATACAACAGAGGTTAAACTAACAGGCCTATAATTCCCGGGGGATAGAAATGAAATGGGGGAGATTGGACATATAATTTCATTTGTTTATTATATCGAAAGTGAGATATCATAGAATATGCAACAAAACCTGGGTAGATCAGATGTGAAAACATGACCCAATTTTTTAAATTGCAGATTTCTATCTTATGTTCCATTGTTGATTCCGCTGCTATGTGTCTCCATTCTTCCTGTAGGAGAACAAGCAGGACTTGCCAGCGTGGCATCATGTTCATTACATTGATGAGTCAAGTAGCGATGAAAGCCTGGGCCACCCATCTGAGGTCAAGACCGTAACTAAAGACCAATCGGAGATGAAGGCGCCCGCTATCCCTGAAGGTCTGTACACTGGATCGCCGCTTCACATTATACAGAATAATGACGAGTCTGTGGTATGGGACGACCTATATAATAGTGAACATCAGGATCAAACTTGTCCCATGGAAGAAACTGAGATTTCACATACGGAAATTATATCAGCCGCGAATACCAGTCCTTCTCCCACCGAGCCTGCCGAGCTGTATTCAGAGACCATTTTGACCCAAGAAGAGGAGGAAGTGGAGCTTTTGGGAAAGTACAGCTACTATAATGCAAAGACCCAGTGTGCGGGGACAGTAAAGCCATGGATACGGAGCCATAAATGTGAAAAGTGTGGACGCCAGTTTGGACGAATGTACAACCTAGAGAGGCATATGTGCATCAAGAAGGCCCTGACCAAGGTTAACATGGATCATATGGTGTTTAGTAACCTGTCAGATATGGGGGATTCAGATAATAGATGTGAACAAAGTGAAGAGTCTATGAATAGATTGGAGAAAATGTGTGCGGAGGCTCAGAAGGAGCTTCACAACCTGCAGGGACTGTACAAGAGGGAAGACGAGAAGCCTCTACTCGGTATTTCGGTGGAAAGTCGGGCAACACCTACTCCTATATACAGACCACTCCTTGACGGTCAAGGATTCAGGTATAGACGTCCTTTTACCTGTGAACGCTGTGGGCGCAGGTTTAGGAACAAATTCAATTTAGGGTTTCATGTCTGCTGCGGTGACAAAAATATGAGCGCCCCTCAAAACACCATTGTTATTAAACCGGAAAATTCCATAGCCACAAACCTTCTTGGTCAGTCAGATCAGACTAACTCAAACCTGGAGAAACCTCCTGGAAAAAGCAAGGTCCCCGAGGGCACCGAAATCTTCAAATGCCAACTTTGCGGGAAAGAGTACACCAAACAAGCCTACTATAGGAGCCACATGCGATGGCACATGAAGGAGAGAGATCTGATCTGCTCTGTGAATAAGTCCATTTCAGCGGACAATGTCGACCATCTCTTAACCAACATCGATATGACCTCTATAGGGTTAAAAAAGAAAAGTGGACCAACATTTACCTGCCAGGAATGTGGCAGAATCTTTAATAAACAATGTTCGTTCTCCACCCACACCCTGTGGCATCATAAAAGAAATAATGCTGCGTCGGAGCCATCTGTAAGCCAAGTAGTGGAGGGTCAAGAGATGAAGACGCAGGAAGCCCAAGTCCCCTCGATATCTGCTCAACATAAGGATAGTGATGGGACAAAGGCCGTCCCTGATACTTTCAATTGCCCCGAATGTGGGAGAGTGTTTTTTAAGCGGATCGCCTACGCCAACCATAGTCGTTGGCATGTAAAAGAGCGAGAGCTTGCGCTTAGTGTTAAAGCTGCGACCCAGGCCAACGCTATTGGGCATCAACTTAATTCGTCTCAAGGGGGCAGTAGTGAAGATAGAGCTCAAAGTTACAGCAACCTGGTCAAACATGTCAACTTGGGAGAGCGACAAAGCTTTTATATAGAAGAAGGGACCGTAGATAATTCGGCAGTGGAATCAGGCCAAAGCAGGGCCTCTACAGCAGTACCAGAATTTGTCTGGGAGCTAGAAGTGGGGACGGAAAGTGTCCATGAAGACTTAGTAAGCAAAGCTTCTGAAGTTTCAGAGACTGTAGGGGACGTAGAGGAGACAACGACCAGGACTCAAACCGGTCCCTTAACCTCCCCGACCGAGGAAACCAATGAGAGACCTGCTCCGCTTTCTCGGGTCTTACCCTACAAACTGCTGGGTCGCCAATTAAAAAGACCGAGGCCACCATATAGATGTCGGGACTGTGGCACATGCTTTTCCGGGTCCTGGAAGTTGAAAAGCCATCAATACAAGAGCAAAGTGCTGAGGTCCAGGTGTAAGAAGCACCGGTGTGATTGTGGACGATCGGTGCTGGGTTCGTTGCATTACCTGCGCCACCAGTTGGGGCACCTGAGTGACACGGCTTTCATCTGTGCCGTGTGTGGACAGGTGTTGAGAGGGTACCAGAAACTTCGAGCCCACAGCTGGGTGCACCCGCTGGTATCCCAGTTCCAGTGCAAATGTGGGGCACGGTTTACCCAATTGCCAAAGTATCTCTGGCACTCCTTGTTAAATAAGACGGCAGAACGAGGAAGACGCAAACAGAAGAGCCATCCTAAAAGATTAGGAGATGTGTGCACCTAGAGACTCCTATATACAAATATGTCTACCAGTGCGTGTGGTGCCTTTAATACCACAATGTGCTGAATGAATTTATGATATCATGGAGGGACTGAGACATTTTTGAATGTGAATTATACATTAACCAGATTAAAATCCTAAACTCGCAGACTGTGCATGAATGAAATCCATACTTGAATACAACCACAGCGAAAATAGGCTGGGCTTACACAAAATACAAGTGCTGAAGATAGTAGCTCGGTATAGGAGTCCGGTCCACGGAAGGCTGGGTCACAGCATCGGTGGAGGTAAGTGAGCGCTCGGGGGCTACGCCGGCTGTTTCACACGTGTGTGCGTGCTTCTTCCGGCCCCGAGGCCGGAAGAAGCACGCACACACGTGTGAAACAGCTGGCATAGCCTCCGAGCGCCCATTTACCTGCACCGATGCTGTGACCCAGCCTTCCGTGGACCGGACTCCAGTACCGAGCTGTCTCCGTTGAGCGGTGAATGCACGCACAATGCCCTTTCCTTTACTTTTATTGATACTTCACACATTTCGTATGTGCACCCCGCAGGAGACTTATCACGGGCCACCGATACCACACAGTATCCCCATTACAGGTGCAGTAACCCTTTAGTGTGCTCTCTTCTTTTCTAACTCCCAACGTTTGATTTGTAAATTACTTCTATTAAAAAAAAAAAAAAAAAAAATCTTAATCCTTCCAGTACTTATTAGCTGCTGAATACTACAGAGGAAATTATTTTCTTTTTGGAACACAGAGCTCTCTGCTGACATCTCGAGCACAGTGCTCTCTGCTGACATCTCTGTCCATTTTAGGAACTGTCCAGAGCAGCGTATGTTTGCTACTTGGGATCTGGACAGTTGCTAAAATGGACAGAGATGTCAGCAGAGAGCACTGTGTTCGTGATGTCAGCAGAGGGCTCTGTGTTCCAAAAAGAAAAGGATTTCCTCCGTAGTATTCAGCAGCTAACAAGTACTGGAAGGATTAAGATTTTTTTAATAGAAGTAATTTACAAATCTGTTTATCTTAGGAAACGTATTCTGCATATATTAATCTATAACATATCAAGTTTTTTTGATGAAAGGTACCCTTTAAGTAGCATTGATCATCTGATTACTGCAGGTAGAGGGGTACAATATTTAGTCCCAAAGCATAGTTTTTGGGGAATATGGCCATATGGGCAGCCGTACCTATGGTCAAGCTGTGGGAGTTTTAGTTTTGCAGCAGTAGGAGAGCCACGTAATAGAGATCACTGATGCTGATTGTCATTCATTAGGGTTCCGTTTCTATGGCCTGTAGTAACAGCAGTCTGTCACAAGGTGGCAGCACACAGCTTCTTATATAAAAATCCGTCCTGTAGAACTAAACATACAACTGCAGCTTAAAGTGTACCTGTCATTTCAAAAATCTTTTGACATGTGAAGAGTTTTGATTGGTTACAGTCTGAGACCCTCATTGATCTCATTGAAGCACAAGCGGGCAGAAGCATGCGGCAGCGCTCTTCACTTCTCTCCATCCTGTGGCCACATTATAAGCCTAAGGGTCCACAAGATGCAAGTCACTGCGAGCCTGGCAATGAAACCCAAATTTTACGCTTCTCCCAGTGGGGGGTCAACATGGGTCCTTTCACTTGAATCAAACCCAAAAAGTTTTCAATTTTGACAAATCCAAATTTTAAGGGCTAATTAAAAACTAGTTAACTTTATTCTAAATCAATTCACTCATTTCATCTTAAAGGGGTACTCGGGTGGAAAACCGTTTTTTTTAAATGAACTGGCGTAAATTACTTCTATTTAAAAATCTTTATTTCAGTACTTATTAGCAGCTGTATGCTACAGAAGAAATGTTATTTATAAATTTTTTTATTTCTTTTTTTGTCTTGTGCCCAGTGCTCTCTGCTGACACTTCTGTCCACGTTAGGAACTGTCCAGAGCAGCATAGGTTTGCAATGGGGATTTTCTCCTTCTCTGGACAGTTCCTGATACGGGCAGCAGGTGTCAGCAGAGAGCACTGTGGACAAGACAAAAAAAGAGATCAAAAAAGAAAAAATAATTTCCTCTGTATCATACAGCAGCTAATAAGTACTGGAAGGGTAAAGATTTTTTTTTGTAGAAGTCATTTACAAAT
The DNA here is from genome assembly GCF_029499605.1 of Hyla sarda. Lineage (NCBI taxonomy): Eukaryota > Metazoa > Chordata > Amphibia > Anura > Hylidae > Hyla > Hyla sarda. Next base: position 12,511,896 of record NC_079198.1, on the reverse strand, counting down.
CTGTTTAACTCTCTGGCACCAGTTGATATAAAAAAAAAAATATGGTTTCCACCGGAGTACCCCTTTAAGATGATTTCTTTATGTTGGTATTAAATGCCCTTTAAAGGGGTATTCCGGCCTCCGCTGGGCCCCCGCCATCTTGGTGCAGCCCCTGGCATTCTGGGCCCCAGCCGCTGCTTCCAAGACCGAGATGGGATTTCACGGCCACGCCCCTTTGTGAGGTCACACCACGCCTTCTCCATTCATGTCTATGGGAGGAGGCGTGACAGCGTCACGCCTCCTCCCATAGACTTGAATGGAGGGGCGTGGCTGTGAAGTCATGAAAGGTGATAAGATGTATAAGGCCAGAATACCCCTTTAAAGGGGTACTCCACTTCTAGACATCTTATTCCCTATCCAATGGATGCTGGTCCCGATGCTGTTACCCCCCGCAATCTCTGTGAAGCACCCGCCATTCATTTAGAACACTGGGTGTGGGGGTCGTAAGGTCACAGCCACGCCCCCGTGAAGTCATACCACGCCCCCTCAATGCAAGTCTATGGCAGGGGGCGTGGCAGCCACCACGCCTTCTCCTATAGACTTGCATTGAAGGGCTGTGATGTGACGTTGCGAGGGGCGGGGCGTGACCGTGACATCACAACCCCCGCTGCCGGCACCCAGCAATCAGAGCAAAATGTTCCGAACGCTGGGGCAGCGGAGTACCCCTTTTTAAGTTACTATAAATTCAATTTTTTATGCAAATTCAAACATTTCCCCAAAATATTCTAATTTCCAAACCAAAAAAATTATACAAAAGGCACCAGACAGGTTGACCAAATTCCAGAATTTTATTTCTATAAAATTTACAAATTTATACAAAATAAAACATTAAGGGCAGAAATAAAAGTATATAAACCACAAGGTGTGATCGGTAATCCATTGTCACACTGTCTTAGAAGCAAAAGCACGAAACCCACCAGGGTTTAGCTGGCTTAGGGGTATGGGGAAGACATTTTTTGGAAAACTTTTGTCTATTTTCGTATCTCACTTTTCCATTATACGTTGACTGTAAATGAGCAGCCACATCTACGTCAATGGCTGGAATTAAAGGGGTACTCCAGTGGAAAACTTATTTATTTATTTTTTTAAATCAACTGGTGCCAGAAAGTTAAACCGATTTGTAAATTTTACTTCTATTAAAAAAAAATCATAATCCTTCCTGTACTTCTTAGCCGCTGTATACTACAGAGGAAATGCTTTTCTTTTTGGATTTCTCTTCTGTCACGAACACAGTGCTCTCTGCTGTCCATTTTAGGAACTGTCCAGAGCAGGAGAAAATCCCCATAGCAAACCTATGCTGCTCTGGACAGTTCCTAAAATGGACTGCAGAGGTCAGTAGAGAGCGTCTGTATACTACAGAGGAAATTGTTTTCTTTTTGGATTTCTTTTCTGTCACGACCACAGTGCTCTCTGCTGACACCTCTGTCCATTTTAGGAACTGTCCAGAACAGCATAGGTTTGCTATGGGGATTTTCTCCTGCTCTGGACAGTTCCTGACATGGACAGAGGTGTCAGCAGAGAGCACTGTGGTCGTGACAGAAAAGAAATCCAAACAGAAAATAATTTCCTCTGTAGTATACAGCCGCTAATAAGTACTGGAAGGATTAAGATTTTTTAATAGAAGTAATTTACAAATTTGTTTAACTTTCTGGCATCAATTGATTTAAAAATAATAAAAAAAAGGTTTTCCACTGGAGTACCCCATTAAAAGCAGCTCGTTCTTTAGGATTACGGGGGACCCAATGGCTGCCCCATTTATAACATCATAGGTCAAGTAATTATGGCCATTTCCGAAGCCAAATAAAATACTCCATTTATGCTTTTGTGTAGCATTGTATGAAGTTTCCAAAAATTCCATTGCCTAGAGAAGAAGGCGCAGACTGATATTTTTGGTGTAACATTTCAAAGGCTATTGACCCTTCCCGGACCTGCAGAATGTTGTGATACGGACACTGGTCCCAAGATGCTCCATCAAAGGAAAGATAGGAGATAACATTGGAGGTTTTGTGGCCAAAACAAAAACATTCTAATTGTAGGAGCGGGCAGTTTAAAGTAACACATTAATTGTAGCCTACAGGCTTGTTCCTCTGCCGTCAACCTTAAAGGGGTACTCCGGTGGAAAACTTTTTTTTTTTTTTTTTTTTTTTAAATCAACTGGTGCCAGAAAGTTAAACAGATTTTTAAATTACTTCTATAAAAAAAAAAAAATCTTAATCCTTCCAGTACTTATTAGCGGCTGTATACTACAGAGGAAATGCTTTTCTTTTTGGATTTCTCATCGGTCAAGACGACAGTTCTCTCTTCTGTCCATTTTAGGAACTGTCCAGAGCAGGAGAAAATCTCCCATAGCAATGGACAGTTCCTAAAACAGACAGGAGAGGTCAGCAGAGAGCACTGTGCTCATGACGGAAGAGAAATCCAAAAAGAAAAGCATTTCCTTTGTAGTATACAGCCCCTAAAAAGTACTGGAAGGATTAAGATTTTTTTTTTTTTTTTATAGAATTAATTTATAAATCTGTTTAACTTTCTGGCACCAGTTGATTTTAAAAAAAAAAGTTTTTCACAGGAGTACTCCTTTTAAAGGAGCTAATTTCGAGATCTTTGCTGGTCTTCAGATAGTCCGTCACTCACCTAGGACTCTCGGGGAGCCCCTGACTTCAAGTCACTGACCTCCCTTAGGGTCTATTCACACGGTGGAATTCCGCCTCAAAATTAAAACCCATAGACTTCTATGGGATTCTGCCACATATATAGATAAAAGTCATCCGAGCCGGACAGTTTCTACAGGAATGACGGGCCATCCAACTCTTCTTTGATGGCAGATGCTGGGGGAGGGAACAATTGGGCATTGGCCCTTTTGTTTTCTGGGACATAAGCCAATGTTGGAACAATTTGGCCATGGATTTCTCCACTTGAGTGCTTAGTCGAGCTGAGCGTGCATGTGTATAGTAAAGATCGAGAGCTATCTGAAATGTATGCCCAGCTTTAAAGGGGTATTCCGCCCCTAGACATATTATCCCGTATTCAAAGGATCCTATCCCCAGCAGTGGGACCCCTGCGATCTCCCTGCTGCACCCCGCGTACGTATAGAGCATCGTGTGCAGCATCGGAGGCTCGTGACGCCACTGCCGTGCCCCCCTCAATGCAAGTCTATGGGAGGGGGCGTGGCAGCCGCCACGCCCCCTCCCATAGACTTGCATTGATGGGGCGTGGCCGTGACGTCATGAGCCTCCGCCCCGCATCGCCAGTCATCTGTCAGCTGAGCTGAGGGACCCTGGCGATCAGACATCTTATCCCCCTACCTTTTGGATAGGGGATAAGATGTCTAGGGGCGGAGTAGCCCTTTAATCTTTGGAGAAGTATTTGTTTTTAAGAACATTTATTATTCAATTCTAAAAAAGTATTTTTAATGTTCTTTTTGTCGTTTTTGTGACCTCTTGGTTTCCTAATAACAGATACAAGGTGACAACCTCTAAAGACAACAGTTATGATGATCAGAACCGTTTTCGGGAGGCCAGGTTTTGCTAAAGGCTGATGTTTCGTTTTGCCAACAATCTTTACTGTCAGTCATTCTATTTATTAAATTAAAGAACAGTCCAGTTGGTCCAGGTCTAAAAAAAAAAAATCTGTGATCAATAATGTAATTTTAGGGTGCGTTCACACGTTTTTTTGTTTTTACGGGTTTTCCGCTGCGTATTTGAGAGGGGGCGGGCTCTGCCGTAAGCCCCGTTGAAGTCAGTAGGGACTGCGGTGGATTTTCCGCAGCGTAAATTCCGCCGTGGAAAATCTGCTGCGGACAGCCGAGAAGAGCCCGCCCACTTTCAAATACGTAGCGGAAAACCTGCAAAAACAAAAAGCGCGTGAACGCACCCTTAAACATGTCACCGGTGGCCACAGTAATAGGCATAGTTCATGTAGAGCAAAGGTCTTCACCCTGTGGTTCTGGCAAAGGGGATCTAAACTTTATTTAAATATAAATACAGCTGTATAGTCGTGAATAGAGATGAGCGAACTTACAGTAAATTCGATTCGTCACAAACTTCTCGGCTCGGCAGTTGATGACTTTTCCTGCATAAATTAGTTCAGCTTTCCGGTGCTCCGGTGGGCTGGAAAAGGTGGATTCAGTCCTAGGAAAGAGTCTCCTAGGACTGTATCCACCTTTTCCAGCCCATCGGAGCACCGGAAAGCTGAACTAATTTATGCAGGAAAAGTAATCAACTGCCAAGCCGAGAAGTTCGTGACAAATCAAATTTATTGTAAGTTCGCTCATCTCTAGTCGTGAAATAAGAAAACATATTCTATAAACCTTGTTTCTGATGTGCATCACATTTTCAGTTCACTGAATGCACAAATCAGTGTAAAGGATGGAGGTCTTTATTAAAGGGGTACTCCACTGGAATATATATATATATATGTAATTTGGTTTTTTTTTGTTTTGTTTTTTTAAATCAACCTGTGCCAGAAAGTTAAAAAATTTTGTAAATGACTTCTATTTAAAAATCTTACTCCTTCCAGTACTTATCAGCTGCTGTTTGATCCACAGGAAGTTCTTTTCTTTTTGAAATTCCTTTCTGCCTGACCACAGTGCTCTCTGCTGACACCTCTCTCCATTTTAGGAACTGTCCAGAGTAGGAGCAAATCCCCTGATTCCTGTGGATCATACAGCAGCTGATAAGTACTGGAAGGATTAAGATTTTGAAATAGAAGTAATTTACAAATCTGTTTAACTTTCTGGCACCAGCTGATTTAAACAAAAATTTTTTCCAGTAGAGTACCCCTTTTAATGTCCAAGAACATGACTGTTCAATATTTGGAGGATATTGTTGGAATAATTTGTGTTGGGGCAACAATTCTCTTTATCATCTTTGGATCTATTGGATGAGATGTGGCGGTAGATGATAACCAGGAGATGTGGCGGTAGATGATAACCAGGAGATGTGGCGGTAGATGATAAACCAGGAGATGATCCACCCGAGCCTGGCACTCCGCCCTCCATGATTCAGGTGTGACCCAGGTGCCGGTCGACTCGGGTGACATCACCATTGATGCTCATTCCATTGAAGTTGATGATTAATCACGATGAAATGTCGTATATGACTTATTGTTTACTGTTGGGAGGTCGGCTAACTGTAGGGTTTTACAAGGCTACAGTGAGTGAAAAAAAGTATGTGACCCCCTGCTGATTCTGTACGTCTGCCGAATGACAGAGGATCGATCTGTAATTTTAGCAAAAATCCAGAAAACGCATTTCAAATAACTTATGAATTGATTTGCATTTGATCCCTAATGAATCAGTAATATTTATGGCTTCCAGGTGTCTTCTTATAATTTTTTTTACAGATAACAAGCTGAGATTAGGAGCACTCTCTTAAAGGAGTACTCCACCCCTAGACATCTTATCCCCTATCCAAAGGACACCCCCAAAGCAAATCAATCAGTAATCTGAAATGTGTTTTTTTTTAGCATTATATTTGCTGTTATTCTGTCTCTATTGTTTAAATAAACCGACCATTAAAATTATAGACAGATCATTTGTCAGTGGGCACAGTACAAAATCATCAGGGGATCAAACTATTTTTTCCTTTGCTGTATGAGAAATGGGTAAATGCCCTTCCCCCCATGATCGTTTACGTTTTATCGGAAGATATTAGCAGTTGTCTTTGAAGGATATACATGGCAGGTGCTTAAAAAAAAACAATCACTAGTCAATATAAGCCCTTAAATCTTCCTCATTACGTCTTTTGGGAAACATGGGTGACAACCAAAATGGCACCCATTACTGCTCTTAAAGGTGTACTCGGCCCCTAGACATCTTATCCCCTATCCAAAGGATAGGGGATAAGATGTCTGTTCACGGGGGACCCGTCGCTGGGGACTCCCGCGATCTCCCTGCGGCACCCGGCTTACACCCCCTTCCATAGACTTGCATTGAGGGGGCATGGCGGTGACGTCACGAGCGGGACGTGACCGTGATGTCACCAGCCTCCACCCCACATCACTAGTCATCCGACACGGAGCGAAATTCACTCTGTGCACCCGGTGTCTGGGGTGCCGCGACTGAGATCCAATGGATAGGGGATAAGGTGTCTGATCGCGGGGGTCCTGCCGCTGGGGACCCCCGCAAACTCCGTGCGGCACCCGACATTAATTTAGAGCTCCGGAGGCTCGTGACGTCAAGGTCACATCCCGCTCGTGATGTCATGGCCACGCCCCCTCAATGCAAGTCTATGGGAGGGGGCGTGTCATGCCCCCTCCCATATACTTGCATTGAGGGGCGGGATCTTGATGTCACGAGCAGGACGTAACCGTGTCGGGGATTGCGGGGAGCCCCGCGATCAAACATCTTATCCCCTATCCTTTAGATAGGGGATAAGATGTCTAGGGGCGGAGTACCCCTTTAGGGATTGCAATTCAGCTTTCCTATCCAAAATGGACAATTTGCCATTGTTAGATATACTAAGCTGCCATACTGCTAATAAAAACCTGTGATTTCCAGAAGATAAAAGTGGATGAGGACTCTTGCAAGAGCGGCCATGTTGGTTGTCTACCCAGCTTTGACAGACACATATATAAAGTGGCTGCATGGAAATGTTACAACAATGCAGATAAGTTACAATTTACTAGTCATTTCTTGTTGTTCAGGGTAAGGGCTCTTTAAAAGGAGATTCAGGGATACTGATTGTTGGCCTTTACTAAGAATAAGCCATCAATGAATATTCCCCTTTAAGGCACAGAACTCAATAAAATAAAAAAATAAAAATAAAAATACTCTTTATTATCCTACTGCTATTCTGCATAGTTCTTACAAGTTGATTCAGAGTCTTAAAGGGGTACGCCGATTGAAATATTTTTTTTTTAAATCAACTGGTGCCAGAAAGTTAAACAGATGTGTAAATTACTTCTATTTAAAAAATCTTAATCCTTCCAGTACTTTTTAGCTGCTGTATGCTGCAGAGGAAATTCTTTTCTTTTTGAATTTCTTTTTTTTTTTTTCTTGTCCACAGTGCTCCCTGCTGACACCTCTGTCCGTATCAGGAACTGTCCAGAGCAGGAGAAAATCCCCATTGCAAACCTATGCTGCTCTGGACAGTTCCTGATACGGGCATTAGGTGTCAGCAGAGAGCACTGTAGACAAGACAAAGAAAAGAATTTCCTCTGTAACATACAGCTGCTAAAAAGTACTGGAAGGGTAAAGATTTTTTAATAGAAGTAATTTACAAATCTGTTTAACTTTCTGGCAACAATTGATAAAAGAAAAAAAAAAAATGTTTTCCACCGGAGTACCCCTTTAAAGTTCTTATAGTTGTATCTATAGATCATCTCAAAATATTTAACAGTCTCATAAGCCCCATCCCATTGCACGATAAACAAAGACGAACAAATATCAAATCTAGATTTTTTTTTTTAGAAAGTGAAACTTTAAAACGTAACTTGGTTCCATTTGCAGCCCATTATACGGTATATTAGCCTTCTAATATTTGTGAGTTCTAACCTTCTTTACTACAAGTGGTTGCTTTACATTCATGGTATGTACAACGTGTAGGAACGGAAGTCGAGATCCATCCATTATCTCATTTAGTATGTTTGCAAATCTCTTTTAAATATCAAGTGCACATAAAGGTTCTCCACTTCTTCTAATGTCCGCAGACTAAGGCTTTACTTTCGCTCCACCTTGGCTTCCCCATTCATCAAGGTCCCATCTTGGTCCCACTTTTTCAACCGTGACCTTGACTTAAAATTTTCATTAGAAGTCTCCGACTTGACTATACCTATTTAACGAAGGCCCCACCTTGGCGCCACCGATTTACTTTTAAACCCACCTTGGCTCCACCTCCTGAACCAAGGCCCCGCCTTGGCTTCAAATCTCAAACCGGTCTCAGCCTTTGCCCCAACTTCTCTATTAAGGCTTATTTTAGCTCCACCTTATCTTGCCAATTCATTAACTAAACTTTTCAGTTCGAAGAAAGAAATGGATGCACTCACCCAGGGGTCTTGCCAGATGAAATCTTTATTCAATAATCCATATAGCGGTACAGCGGGTAGACGCAGAGGAGCAGCCTCGCAGCGACAGACTGTTTCCTGCGCCCTGGGCGCAGGAAACAGTCTGTCGCTGCGAGGCTGCTCCTCTACGTCTACCCGCTGTACCGTTATATGGATTATTGAATAAAGATTTCATCTGGCAAGACCCCTGGGTGAGTACATCCATTTCTTTCTTCGAACTGTATGCTTCAAGTTGCCTATTTTGGAGTGCACCCCCGTGGCAGCCCCACAAGTGTTTTTTGCCGGTGTCTCATTTCCCGGACGGTGCTCATTTTGGATTGCAGTGCCGGTTTCGATCTCTTTTAGCCGAACTTTGTCGTTGACAATAATCCTATTTTCTACAAATCTATTGTAGACAATAATAATCTCCCATTTTAAAAATGATATATGCTCCATTTTTAGATGGACGTAAAAGCTTATGATCTGTGCAACATAAATTGTCCGTGTAGGCCACCAGTCAGCCTAATCTCTTTGAAGACATCATCAGTAGTTTCGAAGTCAAGTCAACTAATCTAGTAGTAACCAGCCCTGTGGTGGCTCTAAGCAGCCGAAATTTATTTTCCCCTTGATCCTTCGAACAATGAAGGAGCGGGCAATTATTGGAAGACAATTATTCAGTGGTAAAGAAAGCAACAGAGGAATCCATTCGCTTCAAGTGGGCCGTCCAGTCATCCCAGGTTGTCCATGTCAGTGGGACAACTGCGGAGACTCTATGGCTGTCAATATTAAACGACTAATTTCATCCAGTTTTTTGTCCAGTTGATCAATCCTCTTCTCCAGGACTTGGTGCGAGGAGCTAAAGTTGTAGTCAAGGTCGGTCATGATCATCTGCATCTGAAGAACATAAGACGTCATTGAAGGGACACCCGGAAAGTTTGACCAAAGAGACGTCATCCCCCAATAGTCACAATATAGTAATTATTGCACCCAACTTTTTCTACTTACTTTGCAAATGTCAACCATGGAATTGACCTGATCCTTCAGATTTTTGTGTTTTATCCTTCTGCGGCGGAATCTGCATAAATAAATATATGGGTTAGAAAAATTTCATCTAAGGGTCGCCGTGTCACGGTGGATAGTAAAACTGATTCACTTTAATTTCTATTGAGCAATCCTTGCTTCTGTTTATAGGGGTTATCAACTGGGTAAAAAAAACTAACATGGTGTTGGGTGGGAGAAAATTAGAAAAACAACTTACCTGCCGGCTCAGCCAATCAATGACCGCAATGGTGTCCCTTCTCAACCAGTGGTTGGCCAACTCGGCAGGGCCTGCATCAGGGGCTTGTCTCAGAAGCAGCAAGAAGAGAGAAGACTGGGGGACCATGGCTGGGTAAGTATAGGTTTTCTTTTCTATTTCAACCATGTCCTAGAATCATAGAATCTCTCTCTCTCTCTCTCTTTCGCTCTCTCTCTCTCCCCCTCTCTCTCTTTCGCTCTCTCTCTTTCTCTCTCTCTTTCTCTCTCGCTTTCTCTCTCTTTCTCTCTCGCTCTCTCTTTTTCTCTCTTTCGCTCTCTCTTTCTCTCTCTCTCTCTTTCTCTCTCTCTCTCTCTTTCGCTTTCTCTCTCTCTCTCTTTCGCTCTCTCTCTCTTTCTCTCTCTCTTTCGCTTTCTCTCTCTCTTTCGCTCTCTCTCTCTTTCGCTCTCTCTCGCTCTCTCTTTCGCTCTCTCTCGCTCTCTCTTTCGCTCTCTCTTTCGCTCTCTCTCTCTCTTTCGCTCTCTCTCTCTTTCGCTCTCTCTCTCTCACTCTCTCTCTCTTTCACTCTCTCTCTCTTTCGCTCTCTCTCTCTCTTTCGCTCTCTCTCTCTCTTTCGCTCTCTCTCTCTTTCGCTCTCTCTCTCGCTCTCTCTCTCTTTCGCTCTCTCTCTCTTTCGCTCTCTCTCTCTTTCACTCTCTCTCTCTTTCACTCTCTCTCTCTCTCTCTTTCACTCTCTTTCGCTCTCTCTCTCTCTTTCACTCTCTCTCTCTCTCTCTCTCTTTCGCTCTCTCTTTCGCTCTCTCTCTCTTTCGCTCTCTCTCTCTTTCACTCTCTCTCTCTCTCTTTCACTCTCTTTCGCTCTTTCTCTCTCTTTCGCGCTCTCTCTCTCTCTTTCGCGCTCTCTCTCTTTCGCTCTCTTTCGCTCTCTCTCTCTCTTTCACTCTCTCTTTCGCTCTCTCTCTCTCACTCTCTTTCGCTCTCTCTCTCTCACTCTCTTTCGCTCTCTCTCTTTCGCTCTCTCTCTCTTTCGCTCTCTCTCTCTCTCACTCTCTTTCGCTCTCTCTCTTTCGCTCTCTCTCTCTTTCGCTCTCTCTCTCTTTCTCTTCTTTTTCTCTTCTCTCCTTTTTCTCTCTTGAAGGGGAAGGATTTCCCACCGTAACGGATAGGATACTTACTAGATGACCACGTGGCAGAAAAGTTTGCCAAATAAGTACTAACATGGCTGACAGCTACTTTTTCCCCTAAAAGTCTCATATTAAAAGGGGTTCTCCCACAAAGATAAATAGGACTAAACTGATGTTTTATGTGAAATTAAACATATTTTAAGTGTAGAATCATTTTTGAAAATGTACTGTTTGAGATACATATACTTACTAATCGCCCATGAGTCTGCTAGGTTGTGTTTTGTTTCCCTTGGTTACGACCATCTTAGGACATCCATTGATCTGCCCGTACTGAATAGACTGCCACCGTCATGGTGAGATTTAATAGGATACATTTTGCTTCTTTAAACGGGTACTCAAGTGGAAAGACATTTTTTTTTTAATCAACTGGTGCCAAAAAGTTAAACAGATTTGTAAATTACTTATATTTAAAAACCTTAACCCTTCCAGTACTTATCAGCTGTTGTATGCTCTGTTTTATGCTTGTAAATTACTTCTATTTAAAATTCTTAATCCTTCCAGTACTTTCCAGCTGCTGTATGCTCCACAGAAAGTTGTGTAGTTCTTTCCTGTCTGTCCTCAGTGCTCTCTGCTGACACCTCTGTCGGTTTCAGGAACTGTCCAGAGCAGGAACAAATCCCCATAGCAAACCTCTCCTGCTCTGGACAGTTCCTGACACGGACAGAGGTGTCAGCAGAGAGCACTGTGGTCAGACAGAAAAGAACTACACAACTTTCTGTGGAGCATACAGCAGCTGGAAAGTACTGAAAGGATTAAGAATTTTAAATAGAAGTAATTAACAAATCTGTAACTTTCTGTCACCAGTTGATTTTAAAAAAAAAATGTTTTCCCCACCGGAGTACCCCTTTAAATAGGGATAAGGGCATATGGGATAAATAGCTGATTGGTGGGGTCTAAATGCTGGGACCTCCAGAACAGAGGTCAATTGTCCCCCTAATGAATGAAGTGGCAGCACCCAGGCTCAACCACACCCATAACCATTGGGGGTCCCAGTAGTCAAACCTCAACCAATCAGTTATCCCCTATTCTGTGAATGTGCAAAATGTATCCTGTCATTTCTCAATAGGATGGGGGCATCAGATGTTTGTGAGGTTGGACTTACATATGAATGGCCCCAAGCAGCTCCCGCTGGTATAGCTGGATTTTGGCCATATCTCCCCGCTTAGTGTGTTTATGAAGTAGCCAGGCCTCTCCCAGTACATTGGCCGCTGCACATTTGATCTAAAATGATAAAATAAACACAAACAAAACGCATGGTAAGAAGCAAAAAACATAAAAAACCACCTCAAATAATAACAATTACATCCTTCCTCCATGCTTTTCCAGATAGTACGATAACCATGATGTTTTTGCTTTTACTTTCTAATATAATGGTATTAGCTATAGTGCAGAGACCTTCAATTTCCGCTGTGCCCTGTCACGTGTAAGCTGAGATGTCACGTCACAGGCACTTAAAGTGTACCCGTCAGATCCAACAAAAACATTTTTTTAATATATCACTCAGTACCTAATCCTGACCATGTACATCTAATTTTTATGTGTTTAGCACCTTTATTTATTTTTTTATTACACTTTTAATTTAGCTCACTAGTCTGAATTCCTCTCAAAGGGAGGGGGCGTGGCCTCACTGTGCAGGTCTCCGCCCCCTCCCTCAGTATGCTGTCTGCTCACATCTCCCCTAGCATTAGCAAAACTACAACTCCCAGCTTGTCCTCACTGACAGTAGCGGGACACAAGCTGACAGTGGAAGGATTATTCCTCCAGCTCTGAGCCCTGTGCTCACAGCTGTCAATCAAGGAAGTGTGTCCATGACATAGGTGATGATGCATGGACACAGCAGGACTAGTATGTGTCCAAGCAAGCAGGGGGGACAGTTTGACTGACTTTTTCAGTATGAAATACTGAAAATTTTCTAATAAAAGCAATTGCAAAACCTATTGGTTATACATGCTTTACAACATATCAAAAGTTTTTGTATCTGAGAGTGCCCATTTAAAGCAGTCAGCTTTGTTCCTCCTTGCCTACTGTCAGCACAGGACAAGATCAGCGATGTGAAGGGGAGAGCTTGTATTACTGCTCTTTAGCTTTATGACTCATTATATAAGGCAGCAGGAAGCCGTTTTCAGTCACGGTGGCTTCTGTCAGAACAGGCTTCTTGCTGCCTAAATCTAATAAGCAGTAATACCAGCTTCCCCTTCACCTCACTGGCCTCGTTCCATGCTGTCCAGAATGGAGGGGGAGGAGGGATGGAGCAGACTTCTTTCAGAACCTGTGATGTGACGCCTCAGCTTACATTGGAAAGAGCACAGCTGATATAGAGGATCTCTGCACTACGGCTGAAAAAAATATTAGTAAGTTACTTCATTATACTTTTTGACACAAAACGCAAGTCGTTTCTTTTGCCAGACAATCCCTTTAACCACTAACCCCACCTAGACCTTCAGGGTTATTAACCCATATACCACCACAGACCACAACAGATATGACTATCCATTGCTCCTTGAGACCACCAGAGACCCTCGTTGCTCCTTGAGACCACCAGAGATACTGGGAATTCCACTGAGCCACTCTAGACTACCAGGAGCATGACTGCATACTATCACTAAACCCTGAACCAACCCAAAGGCTGAGGTGGCGCATACATAGGAGGAAGAGAATTTAGCTGTCTTTATTATGGGAACTTTTAAAGAGGTACTCCAGCAAAAAAAAAAAAAGTAGCATTAAATGCCAGGGCTGCCACAATTAAAAAAATAAACCTTTACATCCCCTCGGTGCCGCTGGTATTGCTTTCCTCCAGCGTGGTCTTCTTTCTGGTGACTGGGCCCCATACATCACATTGCTGCCCAGCCTATCACCCGCTGCCGCGGCAGCCCTGCGATTAGCTGAACTGCAGTGTTAACATTTTGCAGGGACCTGCACAGACATTTTGGGGGGGGGGCAGGGGCTCAAGTAGAAAAAAAGGGCACTTCTCATTATTAAAAAAAAAAAAAAAGTTTGTAAAAACACAACAATCTTGAGATAAGGGACCTCCGGCAGTCATGTCAGCTGAATGGGACCCGCTTCACCCCACAGAGGTCCCAATCAGTGAGGGCATCATGGGGCAGATGCATTAAAGGGGTACTCTGGCCCCAAGACATTTTATCCCCTATCCAAAGGATAGGGGATAAAATGTCTGATCGTGGGGGTCCTGCCGCTGGGGACCCCCACAATCTAGCATGCAGCACCCACCTGTAAGTACTGCCGGAAGCGCTGGAGGTTCTCGGTCTTTTGCCTCCCGACCACAGGGCCGGAGTATTGTGACGTCACGACTCCTCCCCCATGTGACATCACGCCCCGCCCCCTCAATGCAAGTCTATGGGAGGGGGCGTGACTGCCGCCCCCTCCCATAGACTTGCATTGAGGGGGCGGGGCGTGATGTCACATGGGGGAGGAGTCGTGGTCGTAACGCTTCACACTCTGCGGAGAGCAAAGGTGGGTGCTGCATGCTGGATTGCAGGGGACCCCCGCGATCAGATATCTTATCCCCTATCCTTTGGATAGGGGATAAGATGTCTTGGGGCCGGAGTACCCCTCTAAAAAAAACATTTCACCGGAGTACCCCTTTAACGTAGTGTATCCAGTCACTTAATTTTATTTAGGGGCGGATTGGTCTGTAAAGTTTTTGTTTACAGGGTTTTTCAAAGATTAAATCTGGACGTTCCATCTGGTAGATAATCGTGCCCCTGGTTCTCTCCATTGTGAATCTGCCACAACGCGATACATAAATGTCTCCTTTCCTGAATGGAAATCTTAATTGTTTCCTGTGAGGAAGCTGAAGTCTTCTGACCCGACTATAATAAGAAACTGAAGGTCACGCCCTCCATGTCACCTCCCAGCATTGTGTGACTCTGAATGGCACCTTGGAGACCTTGGCAGATTTGGAGATGGATAAAAAGCCTCCATTGCCTGTATTAATAGAATGGCTGGACCGTTATCAGAAGGTCACAATGTATACGGCTGCTCTGGGCCCCTTCGGTGGCGTAACTCCCGTTTCCTTAACTACACCAGGCGACGCTTGGCATGTATTTTGTGGATAGTTTGACATGCCCACACTACTGACCGGCACAACAACATAACTGGCAGGGTAGGTGCCAAGGAACATACGTACAGTGTTTTGTTTTTTTCGTTAATTATGGGTATTCTTTCTCGTTGTGTTGGGCATAGATGTGAAAACAGGCAAGTTAAAGGGGCACTCTATGGTACTGTCGATCTGGGCACTCAGTGGGACAATATCTGTATACATACTGTTTGATGCATTGCTCTGGGTACTGTATGGCATTATTGTTTTTCGCATTATTTTTTTTAGCGGGGGTATTACGTGGTACTATTTATTTGGAACCATGAAAGGCACAACTGGTCTTGAGAAATCCAGATGAAAGTTGGGTAGGCCAGACACAATTAAAGGGGTACTCTGCCCCTAGACATCTTATCCCCTATCCAAAGCAGGGCTCAAGTCCTGCAGGAACGAATAGGAACTGCTTTTTCCACAGCAGAAACACCGTTCCCATTAGCAGGAGTCCTGCAGGACCAACCCTTGAGTGGAAATCTTGGGTGAGTTCCCACTTTTTTTTTTTTTCTCAGGACTGAACCCCTGATCCAAAGGAGAGGGGATAAGATGTCTGATTGCGGGGGTCCCGCCTCTGGGGACCCCCGCAATCTCCCTGCTGCATTCGGCGTTCGCTTAGAGCGTCGGGTGCAGCGCTGGAGGCTCGTGACGCCACGCCCCCTCAATGCAAGTCTACATTTCGTTCAGAACGCTCGGAGCTGGAGGCCGTGATCATGACATCACAGCCACACCCCCTCGTGATGTCACGCCCCGCCCCTCCATTTGTGTCTATGGGAGGGGGCATGTCGGCCGACATGCCCCCTCCCATAGACATGAATGGAGGGGCAGGGCGTGACATAAAGACCACTGCCGTAGAAACCCAACGTTTGTTTAGAACGCCGTGGACTGTGGGAGATTGCGGGGGCCCGAGCGATCAGACATCTTTTTCCCTATCCTTTGGATAGATGATAATATGTCTAGCAGCGGTGTACCGGTGTACTGGTATAAATTTGGGGTGTGGATTATTTATTGTGAGGGCGTAGTTTGTGTAGTTTTTTGCTGTATTTCGCATGGTACCTAATCATAGCATCCCTGTAAATGTTTTTAACAGTGGTTGTGTCACAGGATACCGCCACTTACTGTAAGATCTCCCTTCCTATGGTACAGTATGGCTTTATTTACAACGCAGGTAGAAATGTGGTCAAGAACCTGCTGGCAGATGAGTTCACTATTGTGTTCAGTAAGGTTGTTCTCAGGCTGATGGCTCCCGCTGGTCCCAGCACCGGATCTACATTGTTTTCTGAGCCTACCACGTACAATCCACGCTCACTATGTTGTGCCAACTGTTGCTATGATGGCTGAACTCATGCCCAAAAAGCAGAATTTAAGAATAAATGACTTAAAGGGTCATTTATTCCCATAGACTTGCATTGAGGGGGCGTGGCCATGACATCGCGAGCCTCCGACGCTGCACCCGACGCTCTAAACGAACATTGGGTGCAGCAGGGAGATTGCGGGGGTCCCCAGCGGTGGGATAAGATGTCTAAGAGCGGAGTTTTTGTTTAAAGGGCTACTCCACTGTCCAGCGTTCAGAAGTAAATGTTCCAAATGCTGTTTTCGTGCTGCTGGGATCGGTCACTCCCCTAGTGCCGTCACGGCCATGCCCCCTCAAAAAAGTCTATGGGAGGGGGCATGACGACAGCGCTGCCCAGTGGAGTACCCCCTTTAACAGGGGGTTGGGTCGAGACGCACAATGACTCAAACTCTGTTAAATCCCTCAAAAAAGACAGCTTGCTCCCCTTTAAAAACACAAAATGCCACAGTTGGCCGTATTCCAAAGAGTGTTTGTTCGTAAACGGGTCTGCCAACACCAGTTCTGGAAACTGTTTGTGGGAGGAGCCAGACAAAACTTGTCGAACGGCTAAAGGAGCTGTAGCAGGGAATCCGGGGAAGGAAGATGTTTCAACATCCGGTAAGAACAAACTATTTCCTATAAGTGGCGTCAGAGATTTAGCCAGATGTGTCCGGCAAACTGCCCGCAAAGATTGTTTATATTATACAAAAATAGTTTTAGCGCTCATCATATGGATGACCTTTCTCTTCCAATTCACCGGCTACCGGCATGGAAGGGGAGGATAAACCGCACAGCCGAAGCTGAGCTGAGTGACGGCAACAAGCCTTGTTTCGCGGTTTTCACGCTTCCTCTGGCCTCACTGTTAGATTCTCCTGGAAGTCTTTTACAGGAAATCCAGGATCACTATCCGGAAGGAGGATTAGTCCGCCAAATTTTTTCGAAGTGCAAAAAATAATGAAAACGTGTAAAAAATAGTTAAAAACAATATGATACATATGTAGTAATCGTAAAAATACGGTCAGCACGTTTCTGTCGTTTAGACCCAGGATCCCGAGCGCTTCGGTGCGCAGAATACACTGACTCAATGTACGTTCCCGTTCCAGGCTTTCAGCTGTCACTCTCTCCAGACCAAAAAAGGTGAGTTTATTTCCATCGCTATTATGCGTTTCTTTCATGTGCTGTATAAGCCTTGCTGGTCCTAACCCCGTTATTAGGGAGCGTTTGTGCTCCCTAAAACAGGAAAAGAGGTGCCTTTTGGTTGATCCAATATAGTAGAATTTATATGGGCAAAGGATGGTATATATTCCCTACTCTGACCTGCAACATATAAAGTCCTTCACCATGACATCTGTGCTTCCCAATTTCAGATATGCTCCTTTTATCGACTAGGGACAGTGGATGCATTTTCCGCATCTAAAATTCCCTTTCAGCTCATTTTCTTTGAGCCAGTTATTAGAAGCTTTTTTACTGGAGCGAAATGTAGAAGTTACTAGGATATTTTTTAGACTTTCACTGCGTCTAAAAGCTATCAAGGGTTTTCTCGAAGTCATTTCTTGTAGAACCGGATCCCTTTCCAGGATGTACCAATTATTCGGTATGGCTTTCTTGATGGTATCTGACATAGAGTTGTACTGGAATGTAAAGACAAACCTTTTGTTTTTATCGTCTTTATTCTCTTTTTTATGTTTAAACACTAACTCTTCCCGAGTAATGTTCTCGGTTTTTAGTAGTGCTTCATTCAAAAGCTCTTCTGGATATCCTCCGATAGACAAACGTTCCTTTAGTTCAAGGGCCCGTGTTTCAAAATCATTTCTGTTGCTGTTAATCTTTTTTAGTCTGAGGAGTTGGCTGTAGGGTACTGCTTTTTTAGTATGATGTGGATGATTACTGGAAAAATGTAAATATGAATTTGTTGCTGATTTTTTCCGAAAGCCTTTTGTGGTAAGATGGGTGACTTGATTTATTCTACATCTAAAAATTTGATGTGATGTTCTGAAAAATTGCTGGTGATCAATATACTCATTTAATTTTGATTATTTAGATATAGGAGAAATTTGTTAAATTGTTCTTTACTTTCGTTCCAGGCAATAAATACGTCGTCCACGAACCTTGCATACGTTTTAATGTGAAGTAAAAATGGATTGGAGGAATTTTAACTCATTTTCTGTTCTATTGCAGCAAGGAACAGATTGGCGAATGTGCACACCACTGGCGTGCCCGTCGCTGTACCAGACTTTTGTGTGTACCATTTGTCATCAAAGACAAAGCAATTGTTAGTTAAAATGGATTGTGGATTATGCGCACTGATGCGCTCTGGAGCCTGGGTCTAAACGACAGAAACGAGCTGACTGTATTTTTATGATTACTACATATGTATCATATTTTTTTAACAGAGACTATTTTTGACATGTTTTCATAATTTTTTGCACTTTGAAAAAATTTGTCAGACTAATCCTCCTTCTGCATAGTCATCCTGGATTTCCTGTAAAAGACTTCTGGGAGAATCCAACAGTGAGGCCAGAGGAAGCGGAAAGACCGCAAAACAAGGCTTGTTGCCGTCACTGGCTTCGGCTGTGCGGTTTATCCTCCCCTTCCATGCCGGTAGCTGGGGAATTGTAAAAGAAAGGTCATCCATATGGTGAGTGCTAAAACAATTTTTTCTATTTTTATACATTTTGGATACTGTTCATTCTAGTTTTATGCACCCCATGACCTCCACCCTGTTTGCCTATTTTTCCCGAAGGGCAGAATTACACATATGATACCCTTAGCAGTGGTGCCACCCCCACTTTCCTCTTGCCTAAAAGTATTGTTTATATTATATATTTTTTAAACATTCTTTGACTTTTGTCCGCCCCCTTTTTAAGTCCGCCTAGGGGACTTGTACAAGCAAACATTCGATTATGCATTGAATTGATTTATGTGTGATCTGCTCGTATGGACTGTGAGAGCATATCTGTCACAGAAGGAGTCGATCCTTCCCACTATATAGTTCTTATCAGCTGCTGTTATGATCCACAAGAAGTTCTTTTCTTTTTGAATTTCCTTTCTGTCTGACCACAGTGCTCTCTGCTGACACCCCTGTCCATTTTAGGAACTGCCCAGAGTAGAAGCAAATCCCCTTAGAAAACCTATCCTGCTCTGGACAGTTCCTAAAATGGTCAGAGGTGTCAGCAGAGAGCACTGTGGTCAGGCATAAAGGAAATTCAAAAAGAAAAGAACTTCCTGTGGATCATGACAGCAGCTGATAAGTACTGGAAGGATTAAGATTTTTTTTAATAGAAGTAATTTACAAATCTTTTTAACTTTCTGGCACCGTTTGATAAAAAAAAAAAAAAAAAAAAAAAAAAAGTTTTCCAGGGGAGTACCCCTTTAACTCCTTTTTAAGAAGAAATCAATAGTAACAATTAGAGATGAGCGAACTTACAGTAAATTCGATTCGTCACGAACTTCTCGGCTCGGCAGTTGATGACCTTTCCTGTATAAATTAGTTCAGCTTTCCGGTGCTCCGGTGGGCTGGAAAAGGTGGATACAGTCCTAGGAGACTCTTTCCTAGGAATGTATCCACCTTTTCCAGCCCACCGGAGCACCGGAAAGCTGAACTAATTTATGCAGGAAAAGTCATCAACTGCCGAGCTGAGAAGTTCGTGACGAATCGAATTTACTGTAAGTTCGCTCATCTCTAGTAACAATTTCCATTAAGATTTTGCCACATATTAAAACTAAATCCATAAGATATTTGGATTCAACGATTATTATTAAAAAAAGAAAATGATTTGCAAAGCGTTAGCATCATCCCATTAACACAGACAGTTCCCATCTACCTGTCTGACTCCTAATCATTCCTATGGGATAAATTAGGACGGGGGGGGGGGCGGAATCGCTAATGCATCTCAGATTATGGAGAGGAAGACAATTTCCTGGAAGAGAAGTTTATTGCTAAAGAATATTATGTGACCAACAGAAGCCGAAAGACGAGACAGACACTATATCCAGAGAAGCTGCGGATCAAATGTAGGAAGAAGTCAAATCAAAATGCCATATTTTTAGGATAACTAAATATAACAGTGAGAGGGCTTTCAAGAAGATTGTACATAGATAATCTGCAAATTACTTCCTAGAAATCAAGAATTTTATATTCTGTAAGGTGGGTAATATAATAGTTCCCACGGTAAAGTTATGTTGACATGGGACCAAAATTCTGCGGTTTTACGGTATTAAAGGGGTACTACCGTGGAAAACTTTTTTTTTTTTTTATAAATCAACTGGTGCCAGAAAATTAAACAGATTTGTAAATCACTTCTATTAAAAAATCTTAATCCTTCCAGTACTTTTTAGGGGCTGTATACTAAAGAGAAATCCAAAAAAGAAATGCATTTCCTGTGATGTCCTGACCCCAGTGCTCTCTGCTGACCTCTGCTGTCCATTTTAGGAACTGGAGAAAATCCCCATAGCAAACATATGCTTTTCTGGACAGTTCCTAAAATGGACAGCAGAGGTCAGCAGAGAGCACTGGGGTCAGGACATCACAGGAAATTTCTTTTTTGGATTTCTCTTTAGTATACAGCCCATAAAAAGTACTGGAAGGATTAAGATTTTTTAATAGAAGTGATTTACAAATCTGTTTAACTTTCTGGCACCAGTTGATTTATAAAAAAAAATAAAAATAAAAGTTTTCCACAGTAGTACCCCTTTAATGGAATAGTAGAAAGGAGTAACTCACTTGGAGTGAAGATCCCTCAGCACTTCCAGACACATCAGTAGATGTAAAACACCAGCTTTTATGTTAATTTCTTAAAAAAACATCAGGGTACCAAATCATGTTAAAAACATGGGTCGACGCGTTTCAGCTGTGTAGCCTTTCTCAAGGTCAGCAGACCTTGAGAAATACGAGAGACAAAGAATAAAAGGTGCCGGCAACTCACCGCCGCTTCTCGATCTTCTTTAATGTAGCAAAATACTCACATACATGTAACTGACGGGGAGGGACATATAGCGGGGGGGGGAGGGTAAGCGGTAGGCAACAGCAGCCGTTGTTTCGCAGGGGTTACGTGCTTCGTCTGGCCTTCAAAGGCCAGACGAAGCACGTAACCCGTGCGAAACAACGGCTGCTGATAAGTACTGGAAGGATTAAAGGGGAACTCCAGGGGAAAACGTTTTTTTTTTTATATCAACTGGTGTCAGAAAGTTAAACAGATTTGTAAATTACTTCTATTAAAAAATCTTAATCCTTCCAGTACTTATTAGCTGCTGAATACTACAGAGGAAATTATTTTCTTTTTGGAACACAGAGCTCTCTGCTGACATCATGACCACAGTGCTCTCTGCTGACATCTCTGTCCATTTTAAGAACTGTCCAGAGTAGGAGAAAAAAAGGGGGGGGGGGTCCCAGCGGCAGGACTCCAGCTATTAGACATCTTATTCCCTATCCTTTGGATAGGGGATAAGATGTGTTTGGCCAGAATACCCCTTTAAAATCTGTACCACAGGTCAATTTTCATGCTAAGTCCACAGAGCACATTAATTTGTTTAAACCTTGTCCACTTTGCTGGTGCCTTACTAAACTGCAACATTTCCAACCAGATAATCTGCAGAGTATCCATTTCAAGTAGACATACCCTTAAAGGGGTACTCCGCTGCTCAGCCTTTGGAACACACTGTTCAGAACGCTTTAGCTGGCGCCGGGAGCTTGTGAGATCATAGCCCCGCCCCCTCATGATGTCACGCCCTGCCCCCTCAATGCAAGTTTATGGGAGGGGGCGTGTTGCTTCAAGCTGTGTTCCTCCTGCAGCCTTGTCAATCAGCCATCTCGTGTCCATGACCCTTGGACACCCTCATGCTGCTGTGGGACTCATCAGTGTCCCAAGAGGTATGGGGACCCCTAGTGGTGGGATTTTCAAAGGCAGTTTTCTTTAATAAACTGAAGTGTATCATGTGTATGATCATAACCCCATAATGTATCACTTACCTGTTTCATATATCGTATATCCATCATGAAGTTATGTACATGCTTCTCTGCTTTCGTAAATTCCAGTTTTTGCGCAGCTACAGCAACGATTAAAGCCGTACAAGCAACCCCCTGAAAGAGATGCACAAGGTGAGACCCTTCTACAGCTTCAGTGAATCCATTATGTATTCTCAATGGGCCTTTAAGGGGTACTCCACCCCTAGACATCATATCCTCTATCCAAAGGATAGGGGATAAGATGTCTGATCAGGGGGGACCCCTGCGATCTCCCTGCTGCACCCGGCGTTCGTTTAGAACATTGGGTGCAGCGCCAGAGGCTTATGACGTCACGGCCGCGCCCCGCTCATGACATCACGACCATGCCCCCTCAATGCAAGTCTATGGGAGGGGGCGTCACGCCCCCTCCCATAGACTTGCATTGAGGGGGCATGGCCATGACATCATGAGCGGGGCGTGACCGTGATGTCAATAGGCTCCGCCCCGCATCGCCAGTCATCCGGCACGGAGCAAAGTTCACTGTGGTTGTATGGGGTGCCGCAGCTGAGATCGCAGGGGTCCTCAGTGATCAGACTTCTTATCCCCTATACAAAGGATAAGGGGATAAGATGTCTAGGGTTGGAGTTCCCTTTTAAGGTGATAGGCAATTGTGATTGGGAATTGCTTGAATAAGATAGGAATAAAGCAAATGTGTCAGGAGTATATCCAATGGGTTTCATCCCGCTTTCTTAGAAACAGATATAAGTCTTATATTTAGATAATGTAAATGGTGCCAAATGGGAATACGAAGTAAAACTTAATTCCAGTGAAGATATAGGATAATATCAAAAACAAGATGGCTTCTATTTTATCCCAACCCAATTCTACTGTGTTCTACCATTTCCCTGTTCTCTCAGATCCTGAGTCTTGGTCTTACCATAACTCCAGTGAAAAGGCACACCATCTTCCCACAAACAGTATCAGGCACCATATCCCCATATCCAATGGTTAAGAAGGTGATGGGAATCAGCCACATAGCACTGGCCAGATTACCTGCCCTTTGGTAGTCTCTGAGAAAACAAATATATATATATATATATATACTATTACCTCCTACGGATAAGAATAAAATTACTGTAGTACTACCCCATGTACAAGAATATAACTACTATAATACTGCCCCCTATATACAAGAATATAACTACTATAATACTATGTACAAGACTATAACTACAATAATACTTCCTCCTATATACAAGAATATAACTACTATAATACTATGTACAAGAATATAACTACAATAATACTTCCTCCTATATACAAGAATATAACTACTATAATACTGCTCCTATATACAAGAATATAACTACTATAATACTGCCCCCTATATACAAGAATATATCTACTATAATACTGCTCCTATATACAAGAATATAACTACTATAATACTGTTCCTATATCCAAGAATATAACTACAATAATACTGCTCCTATATACAAGAATATAACTACTATAATACTGCTCCTATATACAAGAATATAACTACTATAATACTGCTCCTATATACAAGAATATATCTACTATAATACTGCCTCCTATATACAAGAATATAACTACTATAATACTGCTCCTATATACAAGAATATAACTACTATAATACTGCTCCTATATACAAGAATATAACTACTATAATACTGCTCCTATATACAAGCATATAACTACTATAACACTGCTCCTATATACAAGAATATAATTACTATAATACTGCTCCTATATACAAGAATATAACTACTATAACACTGCTCCTATATACAAGAATATAACTACTATAATACTGCTCCTATATACAAGAATATAACTACTATAATACTGCCTCCTATATACAAGAATATAACTACTATAATACTGCTCCTATATACAAGAATATAACTACTATAATACTGCTCCTATATACAAGAATATAACTACAATAATACTGCTCCTATATACAAGAATATAACTACTATAATACTGCTCCTATATACAAGAATATAACTACTATAATACTGCTCCTATATACAAGAATATATCTACTATAATACTGCCTCCTATATACAAGAATATAACTACTATAATACTGCTCCTATATACAAGAATATAACTACTATAATACTGCTCCTATATACAAGAATATAACTACTATAATACTGCTCCTATATACAAGCATATAACTACTATAACACTGCTCCTATATACAAGAATATAATTACTATAATACTGCTCCTATATACAAGAATATAACTACTATAACACTGCTCCTATATACAAGAATATAACTACTATAATACTGCTCCTATATACAAGAATATAACTACTATAATGCTGCCTCCTATATACAAGAATATAACTACTATAATACTGCTCCTATATACAAGAATATAACTACTATAATACTGCTCCTATATACAAGAATATAACT
Organism: Hyla sarda; assembly: GCF_029499605.1. Lineage (NCBI taxonomy): Eukaryota > Metazoa > Chordata > Amphibia > Anura > Hylidae > Hyla > Hyla sarda. The sequence continues at coordinate 12,487,598 of NC_079198.1, read as the reverse complement.
ACTATAATACTGCTCCTATATACAAGAATATAACTACTATAATACTGCTCCTATATACAAGAATATATCTACTATAATACTGCCTCCTATATACAAGAATATAACTACTATAATACTGCTCCTATATACAAGAATATAACTACTATAATACTGCTCCTATATACAAGAATATAACTACTATAATACTGCTCCTATATACAAGCATATAACTACTATAACACTGCTCCTATATACAAGAATATAATTACTATAATACTGCTCCTATATACAAGAATATAACTACTATAACACTGCTCCTATATACAAGAATATAACTACTATAATACTGCTCCTATATACAAGAATATAACTACTATAATACTGCCTCCTATATACAAGAATATAACTACTATAATACTGCTCCTATATACAAGAATATAACTACTATAATACTGCTCCTATATACAAGAATATAACTACTATAATACTGCTCCTATATACAAGAATATAACTACTATAATACTGCTCCTATATACAAGAATATAACTACTATATGTCTATGGACCTAAACCTTTTCACCACTTGAGAAACTATTTGCTGCTCAGTGTTGCGGACACAGTTGAATAGCTGTTATGGTATAAAAGCAAACTGTCCCTTTCCTGGAGCTGATGGTGGTTGCCAAACCTTATGAAATCACCTTCTTATTTTTCACCTGAGTGTCAAGGAGGCGGAGCTTCTTTGCTTAAGTGTCACAGCCTGGAACACCTCCTTACTCACTCTCACCTCCCAGACCCTCCTTGATTGACTTGCAGAACTTTGTACATAGATAAGAAGGGGCGTGATGGCGAGGGCATGCGAGAATTTGTGCCGGGCTGTGGCATTTGAGCACCATGACTCCTCCTCCCTGACACTTAGCTGTTCATTTATAAGATGTTAGATGCCCTCTCACCTTTCACACACAGACAGGATCCAAGAAGACACAATCCAAAGACTGATGGTCAGTATGAGCAGGACCCGGCCCGGACAAGTATTCATCAGGATCTTTATGACAAACTGGTACTGAAACTTGATCTTGTTTAGGGCCCCGATGCTCCTGTAGGAGGCGTCTACCAGCATCCTGCTATGAAGCAGCACAGTCCGGGGCAACAGGTACACACGTAGGAACATCAGGATAGACAGGAATATGTCAACTTGTGAGAGGGAGACCATGGAAAGCTTTCCTTCACACTGCTGCTCATAGGGGAATGGGTGGATGGCACAAACCAAAATTTCAAGAAAAATCCATGCCGACTTCCTAGCATTCACGGCGATGCGCCAGTGCACCAAGGAATTGTCCGTCATGAAGAGCTGAGGAGAAGACGACATAAAACATTGTGTTAGCTCGTGTCTTACAAGGCTCAGTTGTATAAGAATTAAAGGGGTATTCCAACTTCAGGTAATAAAAAATGCTGCCGAAGCATAAAGCATCCTTACCAATCTTCCCCATTTCTTAAAGGGGTACTCTGCCCCTAGACATCCTATCCCCTATTCTTTGGATAGGGGATAAGATGTCTGATTGCGACCCCCGCAATCTCCCTGGTGCACCATGCGTTCGTTTAGAGCGTCTGGTGCAGCACCGGAGGCTCATGACGTCACAGCCACACCCCGCTTGTGACGTCTCGACCACACCCCCTCAATGCAAGTCTATTGGAGGGGTTGTGACCGACCAATGACTTTAATTGAGGGGGCGTGGCAGTGACATCCCAAGCAGGGCGTAACTGTGACGTCAAGACCTTCCGCCCAGCATCGCCAGTCATCCAGCACAGAGTGAGGTTCGCTCCGTGCACTGGATGTCTGGGGTGCCGCAGCCAAGATCGCGGGGATCCCGCCACTGAGGATAGGGGATAAGATGTCTAAAGGTGAAGTACCCCTTTAAACCACCAAAAATGTATTTGTTTTGGAGGTCTTAGCCTTGTACTTTCTCATTGAGATGTTGCTCAGTACTACAATTCCCAGAAACCTTATTTTCAGCCTACGGTTGCCGGATCCGGCTCGGGGAGGGGGAAACCGTGCACTGCCGAACCTCAGCCGGACCGGCGTTGAAATGCATCTTCTTTAAGGAGCTGAGCGGTGACTCCGGTCGGCTCATTTTTGACCCGTATGCAGTTCTGACCGGACCTAAAACCGTAGTATACTACGTTTCAGCCACGCCTCCTGAGACAGATAATGATGCTGCGTCACGGAAGAGAGAAGTCGGGGAGCTGCTGAGACAACACCGCACTGACAAAGAAAGGACTACACAACATCCTGTCTGAGGTGAATCACACAAAGTCATACTGAAGTGAGTACAATTTGTGATATTTTGAGGTGACGGTCTTAATTAAATACGAATTTCTGATACCGGAATACCCCTTTAATTGTGTTCATACCATAGAGGCAGCTGCTCTGGGACCTATAGAAAGAGGGGCCCTGCTGCGGATGGAGCGTTGCTTGGTTCCCAATAGGTAGAAGGCGACTAATCAAGTCCCTGTCCGCTTCTAACTGCTTCTGAAAAAGTTTAATATGAATGCCAAGCACACAGATAGACCATAGGTGCGGTCAACGTATCTTCCCAGCAACCGGTAAATACGTTGTGGTGGAGCCACCCAACTGGTTTAGATTGTGCCAATAAACCTGGCGCGGGGTTTGCCTAAACACAGAGGTCATGACACACCTAGAATAATAGCTCTCCTGCCAAAATATCCTTCTTTACAGAAAAAGAAGGCAAAAAATGACTACAAAGCGACGGCGATCTGAGTCACCGGGATGGGCGCATGACTGGGGGAAACCGTTAATGTCTCACACATGGCTGTCTCATCGCCCTGTAAATGTCATGTATTTTTATATCAAAGAAGAATGATCTGGAATGTATTTAGAAAGAATTTAAAGGGGTATTCCGGGTTTATACATCTTATCCCCTATGCAAAGGATAGGGGATAAGATGTATGATCGCAGGGGTCCCGCCGCTGGGGACCTCCGTGATCTCTGTGCAGCCCCCGGTATTCTGTGCCAGGCGCTGCCTCCGAGACGGGGACGTGATATCACGGCCACTCCCCCTAGGGATGTCACACCACGCCTCCATTCATGTTTTTGGGAGGGGGCGTGACGACCATCACGCCCCCTCCCATAGACATGAATGGAGGGGCGTGGCCGTGATGTCACATCCCCGTCTCGGAGGCAGCGCCCTACACAGAATGCCGGGGACTGCACCGAGATCGCAGGGGTTTCCAGCGGCGGGACCCCTGCGATCATACATCTTATCCCCTATCCTTTGCATAGGGGATAAGATGTATAAACCCAGAATACCCCTTTAAGAAATAACCACTTTCAACAGCTGTGGATATAGGGGGCGCTATACAGTCCACTCTATACAGTGGTCCCTCAAGTTACAATATTAATTGGTTCCAGGATGGCCATTGTATGTTGAAACCATTGTATGTTGCGACCAGAACTCTATGGAAACCTGGTAATTGGTTCTGAAGACCCAAAATGTCATCCAAAAATAGGAAAAAGTGAGGATTAAAGAAAACTAAGTAGATAACTAATATAGATAAAGCAAATCCTTACATATAAAAGTAATAAAGATCTGCTGGGAGCTGTAATTACTGTCTATGTCAGTGTTTCCCAAGCAGGGAGCCTCCAGCTGTTGGAAAACTACAACTCCCAGCATGCCCGGACAGCCAAAGGCTGTCCGGGCATGATGGGAGTTGTAGTTTTGCAACAGCTGGGGGCACCCTGCTTGGGAAACACTGGTCTATGTAGAGGACAGGAGCTTCTTTGGGGTCCTGTACTGAACATGCAATGTCCTAAAAAAGTAACATGGAACCGCCCTCACCTGGTGTCCGAAGGAGCAGATAACTCTGGTACAGGTAAAGAGTACAGAACATGTAATACCTCCCTGTACTGTAGGGGGCGCAATCAGACACCAGTCAGTGCATACACTTCAGTAATACAGGTAAAGAGTACAGAACATGTAATACCTTCCTGTACTGTAGGGGGTGCTACCAGACACCAGTCAGTGCATACACTTCAGTAATACAGGTAAAGAGTACAGAACATGTAATACCTCCCTGTACTGTAGGGGTGCTACCGGACACCAGTCAGTGCATACACATCAGTAATACAGGTAAAGAGTACAGAACATGTAATACCTCCCTGTACTGTAGGGGTGCTACCGGACACCAGTCAGTGCATACACATCAGTAATACAGGTAAAGAGTACAGACCATGTAATACCTCCCTGTACTGTAGGAGGCGCTACCAGACACCGGTCAGTGCATACACTTCAGTAATACAGGTAAAGAGTACAGAACATATAATACCTCCCTGTACTGTAGGGGGTGCTACCAGACACCAGTCAGTGCATACACTTCAGTAATACAGGTAAAGAGTACAGAACATGTAATACCTCCCTGTACTGTAGGGGGCGCTACCAGACACCAGTCAGTGCCTACACTTCAGTAATACAGGTAAAGAGTACAGAACATGTAATACCTTCCTGTACTGTAGGGGGTGCTACCAGACACCAGTCAGTGCATACACTTCAGTAATACAAGTAAAGAGTACAGAACATGTAATACCTCCCTGTACTGTAGGGGGTGCTACCAGACACCAATCAGTGCATACACTTCAGTAATACAGGTAAAGAGTACAGAACATGTAATACCTCCCTGTACTGTAGGGGTGCTACCGGACACCAGTCAGTGCATACACATCAGTAATACAGGTAAAGAGTACAGACCATGTAATACCTCCCTGTACTGTAGGGGTGCTACCGGACACCAGTCAGTGCATACACATCAGTAATACAGGTAAAGAGTACAGACCATGTAATACCTCCCTGTACTGTAGGAGGCGCTACCAGACACCGGTCAGTGCATACACTTCAGTAATACAGGTAAAGAGTACAGAACATATAATACCTCCCTGTACTGTAGGGGGTGCTACCAGACACCAGTCAGTGCATACACTTCAGTAATACAGGTAAAGAGTACAGAACATGTAATACCTCCCTGTACTGTAGGGGGCGCTACCAGACACCAGTCAGTGCCTACACTTCAGTAATACAGGTAAAGAGTACAGAACATGTAATACCTTCCTGTACTGTAGGGGGTGCTACCAGACACCAGTCAGTGCATACACTTCAGTAATACAAGTAAAGAGTACAGAACATGTAATACCTCCCTGTACTGTAGGGGGTGCTACCAGACACCAATCAGTGCATACACTTCAGTAATACAGGTAAAGAGTACAGAACATATAATACCTCCCTGTACTGTAGGGGGTGCTACCAGACACCAGTCAGTGCATACACTTCAGTAATATAGGTAAAGAGTACAGAACATGTAATACCTCCCTGTACTGTAGGGGGCGCTACCAGACACCAGTCACTGCATACACTTCAGTAATACAGGTAAAGAGTACAGAACATGTAATATCTCCCTGTACTGTAGGGGGTGCTACCAGACACCAGTCAGTGCATACACTTCAGTAATACAGGTAAAGAGTACAGAACATGTAATACCTCCCTGTACTGTAGGGGGCGCTACCAGACACCAGTCAGTGCCTACACTTCAGTAATACAGGTAAAGAGTACAGAACATGTAATACCTTCCTGTACTGTAGGGGGTGCTACCAGACACCAGTCAGTGCATACACTTCAGTAATACAAGTAAAGAGTACAGAACATGTAATACCTCCCTGTACTGTAGGGGGTGCTACCAGACACCAATCAGTGCATACACTTCAGTAATACAGGTAAAGAGTACAGAACATGTAATACCTCCCTGTACTGTAGGGGTGCTACCGGACACCAGTCAGTGCATACACATCAGTAATACAGGTAAAGAGTACAGACCATGTAATACCTCCCTGTACTGTAGGGGTGCTACCGGACACCAGTCAGTGCATACACATCAGTAATACAGGTAAAGAGTACAGACCATGTAATACCTCCCTGTACTGTAGGAGGCGCTACCAGACACCGGTCAGTGCATACACTTCAGTAATACAGGTAAAGAGTACAGAACATATAATACCTCCCTGTACTGTAGGGGGTGCTACCAGACACCAGTCAGTGCATACACTTCAGTAATACAGGTAAAGAGTACAGAACATGTAATACCTCCCTGTACTGTAGGGGGCGCTACCAGACACCAGTCAGTGCCTACACTTCAGTAATACAGGTAAAGAGTACAGAACATGTAATACCTTCCTGTACTGTAGGGGGTGCTACCAGACACCAGTCAGTGCATACACTTCAGTAATACAAGTAAAGAGTACAGAACATGTAATACCTCCCTGTACTGTAGGGGGTGCTACCAGACACCAATCAGTGCATACACTTCAGTAATACAGGTAAAGAGTACAGAACATATAATACCTCCCTGTACTGTAGGGGGTGCTACCAGACACCAGTCAGTGCATACACTTCAGTAATATAGGTAAAGAGTACAGAACATGTAATACCTCCCTGTACTGTAGGGGGCGCTACCAGACACCAGTCACTGCATACACTTCAGTAATACAGGTAAAGAGTACAGAACATGTAATATCTCCCTGTACTGTAGGGGGTGCTACCAGACACCAGTCAGTGCATACACTTCAGTAATACAGGTAAAGAGTACAGAACATGTAATACCTCCCTGTACTGTAGCGGGCGCTACCAGACACCAGTCACTGCATACGCTTCAGGAAAACAAGGGTTTTACCAGTAAAATGTCCATTCTGATCGATCAGTTCTTCCGGCTCTTGACACGTCTCACAGATCTGGACTGTCTGTACATTGTATGTTGAGTCTAGTTTCAACTTACAATGATCCACAAAAGACCATTGTATGTTGAAACTATTGTATGTTGAGGCCATTGTAAGTTGAGGGATCACTGTATCTCTGTCTATTGCTGCAAGAAAAAGTCAACGTGGAATGATCTGGATTCCTGCAGTGATTACTAATAACATTTGGTCTGATTGTTCTCACAAATATAGACAAACCCAATGTAGTCAAACAAATAGCACACAAACAGTAGGTACAGCTCATGTCTTTTATTGAACACATTGAGTAAACATCATCAGTGCAGGGAGAAAATGTAAGTGAGCTCTTGAATTTAAAAGGGGTATTCCAGGAATTATTTATTTTCTTGACTTTGCTACGGGGCTGTAAAGTTAGTGTAGTTCACAATATAGTGTCTGTACCTGTGTGTGACGGTTTTCTCCCAATTCTTACGTGATTCCCCCTCCCCAATATTTATTTTTAACAGCACAGAAAATTACTCAGGTCCCGGGTTTTCCAGGTTGCAGTGCGTCGAGACATGACATCAATAGTCAGGTGACTGTATGTGCAGTCTGTACATTCCCTGCACTAAGAATGTTTACTATTAGAGATGAGCGAACTTACAGTATTTTGATTGGTCACGAACTTCTCGGCTCACCGTTTGCGGACTTTAGCATAAATTAGTTCAGCTTTCAGGTGCTCTGGTTGGCTGGAAAAGATGGATACAGTCCTAGGAGAGAGTCTCCTAGGACTGTATCCACCTTTTCCAGCCAACCAGAGCACCTGAAAGCTGAACTAATTTATCCAGGAAAAGGCATCAACTGCCGAGCCGAGAAGTTCGTGACGAATCAAATTTACTGGAAGTTTGCTCATCTCTATTTACTATCTATCTCATATCTATCTATCTATCTATCTATCTGTCTATCTCATATCTATCTATCTATCTCATATCTATCACATATCTATCTATCTCATATCTATCTATATATCTACCAAAGAATAAGTTGGCCAGCACTATTTATTCCAAACTATTGTAAAAACCTGGCCTGCAGGTGCAAGCTGATGGGCTAAATATACAGCAACAGGAGAATACAGCAGCACACTAGGTGCCTTGGATGTTTCAGACCTTGCATGCCTGCTGTACTGTTCACACAGAGGCATATTCACAGTGTAGGGTCCGTCCCAGAATGAGGTCACCTTACCGTGGTGGGACGGTCCACGCTATTTGGCACCAAATTTGCAAGCTAAGTACCTCATATTTCATAGTTTCATATCTTCATTTATTGTACTACAGCTGTATAGCTTTTCATGTTCTATCTATATACTCATGTTTTATCTATATACTCATGTTTTATCTATATCTTTGTGCTAGCAGTGCGCTGCTGTATTCTCCTGTTGCTATCTATATATCTATCTATCTAGGGCCATATACATGAGTGGGCACCTTTCCTACATGTAGCTGCTTTAAGGGAATGGAAGGTCCAGGTCCTAGTTGGATAGAAGCCAATGTTAGCTTTTTCTCCAGTGACCTGATGTGAACCCTTATGAAGAGTAAAATGTTATGTACCAGGAATCGGCATAGGCTTATGTTGACACTTGGGTGACGGAGCCACAGTGGGCACCCCCCACCCTCAACATGTGTATGAGGGGGATCCTCCATTCTTATGGGCCCTCCAGGCCCTTGGGGCGGGGGTCAACATCTGTCCCTGCCTGTGATTAAACAGATAAAGGCTTAATTTAGCCATAAATATCAGAAAACGTCTTCGGCCCTCTCCCCACTACCCCGTAACTCTTCCACTTCACCTCTTCCTGTGTCAACAGCTCCGATACTACTATAACAAATATGGATCCCAATCACAAGATCTCCTTGTCTTCTCTTCCTCCATGAATATAACACCAGAACTGCAGTGAAGACTGACACAGGGGGATGTAATGCTGGAAATCTATGTAGAACCGTTTGCCGTTCAGGGTCTATGGAAATCTGGCTACCAGTTCACAGACATTTTGGGGGGGGACTGAACTTAAAACAAGGACACTTCTTATTATTATTTATATAAAAGCCATATGTGATGGCCTGGGGGAGGTGTAGGGTATGGGGAGTGTAGCTGTGCGGTAGTTAAAGGGTGCATGTTAACCCCTGCTATTCGTGACGCCAGGGTGAGGGCTCCTCAGTAATGCTTGTCCTACCGCCACCCATCCCAAGAGCGATAGGGAGGTAGATAATAATAGAATGTCCACAACCGGAGAGTTTTCTGAAACAGTTATAACTTTTACTGAAGATTTTCTGCAAGCTTCATAAACGGAACAGTCTCTATGCATACAACTGCTTTCTTTGGAGATTGACAAAGGTTGGGACTTTAGTAATTTAGAGTCTTTAGGTATTATGTGCTGTTCCACTGGATTTAGGGGATTGGTTGCTGTCCAGTAGTCACGCTAGCTTTAGCAGGGGTAGTTTAGAACTCACGGTTTTAGTTCAGCTGAGGCTGGTAGGTTTTTCAGGCCTAGTGTGCCTTTGCAAGTTGCGCAGATCCGTCCTGCTAGTCCGGTATCCACGAGAGCAGCAACCCAAGAGAGCGATAATTGGCTCCAGCTCCCTTATATGGGCAGGGGCTGGACTAGCGCTAATTGGTCCATACTTGTGTCAATCACCATTACAAAGACTTGTGGGCAACACGTGACCCAAGGACCTCCTAAGGTCCTCCAACATACCATAGAGGAGATTAACATGGTCACATGACCAAAGGTCCTGTGACGCTAAACGAGGTAAGTACTATACATTATATAAGATATGTACTATTATTAAATATATACATATATTAACATTAGACAATTAGACTTAAGAAGAGGTGACTAGGGGCTGTCCCACCTGAGGGACCCTACCTGAGCGTAGTTACTCTGACTTTGGGGACCTCTACACTAGGTACCGTATGTAATACGGTACCGGGACACCACACATATAAGATATGATGGCAGACTGCCCAGGGCTCAAGCCCCGTTTCTAGTCAACCTGTGCACGTCCCTGTCTGTACCCCAGGACCGACATAACCGAGGACCGGTTGAATAGGATATTATAAGACGCACTTTTCCTAGAGACACCGGTCAGTTTTCAGCCGCCGCAGACGCGCACTTTTCCATCCGCCCACTAATAGGGGACACGTTATATATATTTCTTCAAAAGCCGCAGAACTCCATCTGATCCTCTGCCCTGTTATTTGGCAGTCTCCATTTCTAGCAGCGAGGACTTGGCAGCGCCGGGAGCTGTCTGTGCCCCACCTGCTAAGCACACAAAGTCACTCCAGTTAATGGCTCACTCACATCCGGCTTCGTAATGACTGCGAGGACTGTGCGAAGCGGTCGGATTAACTCCACGTGCCTGCGGTGGAGATGATCTAGATCTGCACAAATATCCACAGATGTCGCTTTATAAAGCACAAAGCCGGCCTGGCAGCCAGTAGATGACCTAAGTGTAGCTGTGGTCTCCAATCTGAGGACCTCCAGCTGTTGCAAAACTACAGCTCCCAGCATGCCCGGACAGCCAACGGCTGTCCGGGCATGCTGGGAGTCGTAGTTTTGCAACATCTACGGGGGTCTACAGTTTGTAGACCACCGAAGTACAGGATAGGCATAGGGCTTACTAAATCTATAACACATGCCGGTACACAACATATAGAAGTGTAAATCTACATAAAACATCAAATAACTCTCTAAATACAGAACTTTTGCACTTGTCTTGAGTAACATATGTGTGGTAACGGGGTGTGATGAGGGCAGATGTTGTTACCCTAGTGGCAGATGGCATAAACCTCTGTAGCATACAGCTGCTAAAAAGTACTGGAAGGGTAAAGATTTTTTTTTTTTTATAGAAGTCATTTACAAATCTGTTTAACTTTCTGGCACCAGTTGATTTAAAAAAAATAATGTTTTCCACCGGAGTACCCCTTTAAAGACTTAATAACCTGCAGAACATCGCATGTAGTCTACGTCATTTATTATTAAATTTTTTGGACTGTGCGGCTATTTTTGCATTTTTCGGAGACAAGCCGGCTGCTGTTTCTTCGGTTTTGAGAACATCTGAAATCAATCGATCCTCGGGAAGGTTGCCCACGTCTTATGGATGGTGTGAGAGAGTATTATAATAGTCCTATGAGGGTTTTGAGAGAATTGATCCCCCCCCCCCTTCCAATTTTAGGAGGAGACGGACACGATACCCTCTTAAGACACGAAGTGGATAGAGGAGTGTGAGCCGCCAGAATATTAGGTCTGAATGATCGAATTCTATAAAGGGATTATTTTGTCTCCACCGTTCCCTCGCTACGTATATTGGTACTGTTGTTTAAATATTCACAACAACCCAATCTACATCATAACATATTTAAAGTATACCTGTCAATAGAATATAAACTTTTTAGTTTTGATCGGTCAGGGTCTGGGTGCTCACACCACCATTGATCTCTAAAATGAGCCAGTTATGCTCTCTTCCAGGGCCAGCTCTGCCTATAGGCAAAATAGGCAGCTGCCTAGAGCGCCCTCTTGATGAGGGCGCCACTCTGCCCGTCAGAAGAAAGTTAGACAGCCACTATCTGAACCACTCTCTCAACCAGCTCAGCCAGCAGCACCGGTGTCAAGAGTTGGACTCCCAATGATCAGATATGGATGACCTATCCTAAGAAGGGGCCTTCAATAAAAACAAAAAAAAAGTTGAGAAAAACCTGATAAATACCCTCCTATCAGGGGCGGATCCAGAGTTTAGTCTCGAGAGGGGCACTATCAGAGTATCGTGCGGTGGTCGACACGCTCCCTCTTATAGATTTGCATTGAGTCGGCGTGGCGTGATGTCACAAGGGGCGTGGCTGTGACATCACAACCCCAGCAGCCTGCACTCAAGAGTTCGGAACAAAATGTTCCAAATGCTGGGACAGTGGAATTCCCCTTTAAGTACGCAGCATAGTTCCCCCACACTAGGTAGGTTGCATAGCTCCCCCACACTTGGTTGCCAGCATAGTTCCCCCCACATAAGGTTGTCAGCATAGTTCCCCCCACATTAGGTTGGCAGTATAGTACCCCCACATTAGGTTGTAGTCCCCCCCCCCCCCACATTAGGTTGTATTCCCCCCCCCCACATTAGGTTGTAGTTCCCCAACATTAGGTTGGCAGTATAGTTCCACCCACATTAGGTTGGCAGTATAGTTCCCCCCACATTATGTCGGCAGTATAGTTCCCCACATTAGATTGGCAATATAGTACCCCCACATTAGGTTGTAGTCCCCCCCCACATTAGGTTGTAGTTCCCCAACATTAGGTTGGCAGTATAGTTCCCCCCACATTAGGTGCAGTATATTCCCCCCACATTATGTTGGCAGTATAGTTCCCCACATTAGATTGGCAGTATAGTACCCCCACATTAGGTTGTAGTTCCCCCCCCCACATTAGGGTGTAGTTCCCCCACATTAGGTTGGCAGTGTAGTTCCCCCCCCCCCCCCCACATTAGGTTGGCAGTATAGTTCCCCCCACATTATGTTGGCAGTATAGTTCCCCACATTAGATTGGCAGTAAAGTTACCCCACATCAGGTTGTAGTCCCCCCCCCACATTAGGTTGGCAGTATAGTTCCCCGCACATTAGGTTGGCAGTATAGTTCCCCCCCACATTAGGTTGGCAGTATAGTTCCCCCACATTAGGTTGGCAGTACAGTTCCCCACATTAGGTTGGCAGTATAGTTCCCCACATTAGATTGGCAGTATAGTTACCCCACATTAGGTTGTAGTTCCCCCACATTAGGTTGTAGTTCCCCCACATTAGGTTGGCAGTATAGTTCCCCCCCACATTAGGTTGGCAGTATAGTTCCCCCACATTAGGTTGTAGTTCCCCCACATTAGATTGGCAGTATAGTTCCCCGCACATTAGGTTGGCAGTATAGTTCCCCCACATTAGGTTGGCAGTATAGTTCCCCCCACACTTGATAGGCAGTGGCCCCCACAGACATACAGCCCTCTAGCGATATACAGTGTATGGCTGGAGGTTGTATGTCTGTGTACTGCCCCACTTCGGTGCTCCGACGACCGCTCTTCCTGTCCGTGATCATGATCTACTGCTATGGCCTATAGGCCATAGTAGCAGGTCCCGGGACCAGAGAAGCGGTGGTCGGAGTATCAAAGATGACGTGCCGCTGGTAACTTACCATGCGCGCGTCCTCCTCCTCGCTGCTCCGCTCTTACTATGGGCACACGCACAGGACGTCCGGCAGTCCCTGCGTTTTTAAAGTTAAAGCGGGGCCGCAAAAAGGTAACCGGGACATCCTTGTGTCCCGAAAAGATCTTTCACTATAGACCAATCTTTCCCAACCTGGGCGCCTCCAGCTGGTGCCAAAGGCTGTCCGGGCATCCTGGGAGTCATAGTTTTGCAACAGCCTAAGGCACACTGGTTAGGAGGGACCGTTGTAGGCTCCCATAGCAGCCCCAAGAGTAGGGACAGGATTGCACTTGCCCTCACCCGCTTTAAATGCTCGGCCAGGATCTCATGGAAAACATTGGTGTTTGTTGGTGGAAAGAATCATTTTTCTTCATCGCCCTTTGATAGGGGAGGGGTTAATGACGAGGTTCTTCATTCCTTTGCCATAAGCGAGTCTATTAATCGTCAGAAAGTCAATATAGAACCTTGACTCGGGGCCAGTTCCTTAAGTACCTCGATAATTGTGCGCAAATATACCGAGCAGGGCTCCTGGCACGGCCGCCCGCTCCGGTCTCCAAACATAATAGGACACTTCATTTTTCACGGTCTGTATAGGGTCTTAGCGCGACGTAGATAGAACGAAAAAGCTACACTGTAACAATAGCAGTAAGGTCGGCTGCCAAAGAAAACAAGCAGAGAATTCAATGCACTTTCTTTGGCCCGGTCGCACGAATCCGAAACGGTGTTAATTGCCTATTTTACTTTCGCTGGGAATTTTTTTTTTCTTCGCAGATTACTTTTCCGACCAAATTAAAAGGTCATTGACTTTGATGGATGTTTCAGAGGGAACAGGTTGTGCAAACACTTGAATGCATCGAAGGAACGCTCCAGACATGACTGATAGACTGTGTTATGCATAGGGTAGGGTCTGGGGGGCGGAGCATGGCACCTAATTTCTCTTTTTTGCATTCTTTGAATTCCTGTGTTAAGCTCCACCCTCTCAGTGTTAAGCTCCACCCTCTCCGAAGTGTCCCTATAAAGTGCAACTCCAGCAATATGCATATGATAGCTGGATGTAATATCTCCAAATGATTCAGTTTTTTCTTCCATTAGGTCAGTGTTTCCTAACCAGGGTGCCTCCAGCTGTTGCAAAACTACAACTCCCAGCATGCCCAGACAGCCTTCGGCTGTCCGGGCATGCTGGGAGTTGTAGTTTTGCAAAAGCTGGAGGCACTCTGGTTGGAAAACCCTGCATTAGGTCATCCAAATTTATATATGACTACCCTTGCTCTGATTAGGAGCATTTGCATGGGACAAGATAATTAAAGGGGAACTCCGGTGGAAAACATTTATATATATTTTTTTTTTTTTTATTATTATTTTTTTTTAAATCAACTGGTGCCAGAAAGTTAAACAGATTTGTAAATTACTTTGATTAAAAAATCTTAATCCTTCCAGTACTGATTAGCTGCTGAATACTACAGAGGAAATTATTTTCTTTTAGGAACACAGAGTTCTCTGCTGACATCACAAGCACAGTGCTCTCTGCTGACACCTCTGTCCATTTTAGGAACTTTCCAGAGCAGCATATGTTTGCTATGGGGATTTTCTCCAACTCTGGACAGTTCTTAAAATGGACAGAGGTGTCAGCAGAGAGCACTGTGCTCATGATGTCAGCAGAGAGCTCTGTCTTCCAAAAAGAAAATAATTTCCTCTGTAGTATTCAGCAGCTAATAAGTACTGGAAGGATTAAGATTTTTTTTTTAGAAGTAATTTACAAATCTGTTTAACTTTCTGGCACCAGTTGATTTAAAAAAAAAAAAAAAAAAAATGTTTTCCACCGGAGTACCCCTTTAACTCCTTAAAGGGAACCAAACCTCAGATTTTACCATATATAACGCTTGGAAACGTTTTTTGCCCCCAGGAATGGTGAAGATATGAAGTTATAAAGATGGAGCAGAGCGGTGACGCAAGCTGTCAATCAAGCTGACAAGACGGGGCCACAGCAAGAGTGACGGGGAGCAAAGGGTGCTGGTAATTATAAGTCCCACCCAGGGTAATATTTGGACATTTGGTAATATTTGGCAATTATGGACTTTAGTATTTTTTCACTTTAACGCCATTGACCGTGCAGTTTCATTATCTTTATATTTTCATAGTTGGAACATTTACGCACGCGGCGATACCACATGTATTTGTGTATATTTTTGTTTACTTTTTTTATTTAAACAATGGGAAAATATTTATTAGAGCAGGGGCTTATTCACATTTGTTATCATTTTTTTTTACATTTTATTTACTATTTATTTAAAGGGGTACTCTTTTATTTATTTATTTTTAAATCAACTGGTGCCAGAAAGTTGACAGATTTGTAAATTACTTCTATTAAAAAATCTTAATCCTTCCATTACTTATTAGCAGCTGTATGCTACAGAGGAAATTCTTTTCTTTTTGAACTTTTTTGTCTTGTCCACAGTGCTCTCTGCTGACACCTCTGTCCGTGTCAGGAACTGTCCACAGCACCATAGGTTTTCTATGGGGATTTTCTCCTGCTCTGGACAATTCCTGATACAGGCATCAGGTGTCAGCAGAGAGCACTGTGGACAAGACAAAAAAAGAAATGAAAAAAGAAAAGAACTTCCTCTGTAGCATACAGCTGCTAAAAAGTACTGGAAGGGTAAAGATTTTTTTTTATAGAAGTCATTTATAAATCTGTTTAACTTTCTGGCACCAGTTGAGTTAAAAACATTTTAACCCAGCATAGTCACTACACAATGAATGGAGTCAGGGCTTCTGGCTCTGGACACAACGTACATTTGGGGTGATCAGCTGATCGGCAGGGGTGCCGGGTCCTACTGATCAGATATTGAGGGTCCTGAGGGTAGGCCACCAATTAAAAGGATGGCTCACTGTACTGCAACTTCCAATGCATTCTATGTTACTCCTGTTGGTAGCTGCAAGTAAGTGGGAAATCTGGACTGGGCATGTTAGGAGGCCCCCCGACACATACACATTAGATGGTTGGCTTTGGTTGACACTTCAACCAATGTGGATATCCAGCTTAAAGGGGAACTCCAGTGGAAAACTTTTTTTTTTATGAACTGGTGCCAGAAAGTTAAACCGATTTGTAAATTACTTTTATTTAAAAATCTTAATCCTTCCAGTACCTATTAGCAGCTGAATGTTACAGATGAAATTATTTTCTTTTTGAATTTCTTTTTTGGGAAAGAGTCCACATTGCTCTCTGCTGACACCTCTGTCTGTGTCAGGAACTGTCCTGAGCAGCATAGGTTTTCTATGGGGATTTTCTCCTGCTCTGGACAGTTCCTGATACGGGCATCAGGTGTCAGCAGAGAGCACTGTGGACAAGACAAAAAATAAATTCCAAAAGAAAAGAATTTCCTCTGTAGCATACAGCAGCTAATAAGTACTGGAAGAGTAAATATTTTTTTTAATTGAAGTAATTTACAAATCTGTTTAACTTTCTGGCACCAGTGGATTTAAAAAAAAAAAATTTAATAAAAATGTTTTCCATCGGAGTACCCCTTTAAAGGGAGGAGTAGAGAGGGGTTGGTGACCTTCAGGACTCACGTTGACCAAAAGCGGGCCCCTTCTCTCTCGAGTATTTGACTACATATTGTGTTAGTGGGGGCTTCAGATACCTGGATCTCCTTGATATGGAAGGTAATGATGAGAATGAGAAGGATGATGGTGGAGATGCTGATGGTGCATTTCATCAGGTACAGGTAGACAAACCACTGCAAAAACAAGAAAAACATAAAATATATATTAAAACAGGATGACAACACCATAAACTGGACATACAGATTGTAATATACATAGTATGACCGGCCCAATAGAAAAGAATTCTCCAGTAGGCCCCAAAGGTCCATCGGACGACAATTCAATATGGAGGTGACTTTGAAGCCAATCGGTTACCACTATGGGATGATCATGAATAACCTATTAGATCTCATTGATGAAATGTAATGTGTATATATAATGATACCAATAAAGATTATCAAGTGATTAAGATTTTTTAATAGAAGTAATTTACAAATCTGTTTAACTTTCCGGAGCCAGTTGATATATATATAAAAAAAAAGTTTTGGCCTGGAATACCCCTTTAAATTCTACAACTTAAAAAATATGAACAGTGATTTGTAATAACATTTATATTATAAACCTGCGCTTTGTCTATGAGTCATAAAATACAAGATTTTATAAGGGAGTCTACTGTGTTCACCAGACCCGGTTCTATATGAAAGAATTATTGTTCCATCGTAATGCCGAGGAGATGACTAGAGGGTATTGTAATGTAACATGGTGCCAGCTGGTGACATATGAACAGATATGTGTGGGCAGATGGGACCCTGGCCACGGCTGTATCCTCATGTTACAAGCCAGCAGGTCATGGTCTGTTTATGGCTAGTTAAAGGGGTACTCCCCTGGAAAAAAAGTATTTTTTAAATCAACTGGTGCCAGAAAGTTAAAGGGTACCTTTCATCAAAAAAACTTTTGATATATTATAGATTAATGTATGCAGAATAACTTTCCAATTGCATGTTATTAAAAAATATGCTTCTTTCTATTTCATTTTCCACTTTGAAAAAATGACCACTAGGGGTCTCCCTACTAGTCCTTTTTTTTTATAGATTTCAGACTCATGCTGGAGTCCTAAATCTCAGACTGCAGCCGGGACACAGACAAACTCACCACTGCTCACTGCTAGGGAGCAGTGCTGAGCTTGTCTGTGTCCCGGCTGCAGTCTGAAATCTATAAAAAAAAATAAAAAAGGACTGGTAGGGAGACCCCTAGTGGTAATTTTTTCAAAGTGGAAAATTGTATAGAAAGAAGTATATTTTTAAATAACATGCTATTGGAAAGTTATTCTGCATACATTAATCTATAACATATCAAAAGTTTTTTTGATGAAAGGTACCTTTTAAACAGATTTGTAAATTACTTCTATTTAAAAAATCTTAATCCTTCCAGTACTTATCAGCTGCTATATGCTCCAGAGGAAGTTCTTTTCTTTGTGAATTTCCTTTCTGTCTGACCACAGTGCTCTCTGCTGACACCTCTGTCTATTTTAGGAACTGTCCGGAGCAGGATAGGTTTGCTATGGGGATTTGCTCCTGGCATGGACAGAGGTGTCAGCAGAGAGCACTGTGGCCGGACAGAAAGGAAATTCAAAGAAGAAAAGAACTAACTGTGGTGCATACAGCAGCTGATAAGTACTGGAAGGATTAAGATTTTTAAATAGAAGTAATTTACAAATCTGTTTAACTTTCTGGCACCAGTTGATTTAAAAAATTTTTTTTTTCCAGTGGAGTACCCCTTTAATGTCCTCGCTCTGCATAGACAGCAATTCGACTACAGGAAATATCTCGCCTGGTCAAAGAGCTTTACACATTACTTCCTGAGGTTACATTATCTGCGGTTTGTGCTAAATATAAAGTTGCAACATAAAACTATTAATGAGTTCGTCAATGGCCACTATAAAGCCATTGAAAAAAAAAATCCTTCGGTTACCACAAAACCACGTACAGAAACTCCCACATACCATAGCGGCCAAGTGAGTAGGACCACGTCACAGCAACTCCTTCTGTGTGTCCGGTTGCATTAACAATCACTTTCTATTATAAGTCAAAATAATTTACCCCACTAATGCCTCACAATGTCCTACAGCACCCAGATAAATACTGTATTTATACAGTGCCCAGATAATGCAGCACTAATAATGCCCTACAATATCCATATAGTGTCATACAGCACCCAGATAAATATTGTATTCATACAGTGCCCAGATAAATATTGTATTCATACAGTGCCCAGATAAATATTGTATTCATACAGCACCCAGATAAATACTGTATTCATACAGTGCCCAGATAATGCAGCACTAATAATGCCCTACAATATCCATATAGTGTCATACAGCACCCAGATAAATATTGTATTCATACAGTGCCCAGATAAATATTGTATTCATACAGTGCCCAGATAAATATTGTATTCATACAGCACCCAGATAAATACTGTATTCATACAGTGCCCAGATAATGCAGCACTAATAATGCCCTACAATATCCATATAGTGTCATACAGCACCCAGATAAATATTGTATTCATACAGTGCCCAGATAAATATTGTATTCATACAGTGCCCAGATAAATATTGTATTTATACAGCACCCAGATAAATACTATATTCATACAGTGCCCAGATAATGCAGCACTAATAATGCCCTACAATATCCATATAGTGTCATACAGCACCCAGATAAATACTGTATTCATACAGTGCCCAAATAATGCCACACAGTATCCATATAGTGTCATACAGCACCCAGATAAATACTGTATTTATACAGTGCCCAGATAATGCAGCACTAATAATGCCCTACAATATCCATATAGTGTCATACAGCACCCAGATAAATATTGTATTCATACAGTGCCCAGATAATGCAGCACTAATAATGCCCTACAATATCCATATAGTGTCATACAGCACCCAGATAAATACTGTATTTATACAGTGCCCAGATAATGCAGCACTAATAATGCCCTACAATATCCATATAGTGTCATACAGCACCCAGATAAATACTGTATTCATACAGTGCCCAGATAATGCAGCACTAATAAGGCCCTACAATGTCCATATAGTGTCATACAGCACCCAGATAAATACTGTATTCATACAGTGCCCAGATAATGCAGCACTAATAATGCCCTACAATATCCAGATAGTGTCATACAGCACCCAGATAAATATTGTATTCATACAGTGCCCAGATAATGCAGCACTAATAATGCCCTACAATATCCATATAGTGTCATACAGCACCCAGATAAATACTGTATTCATACAGTGCCCAGATAATGCAGCACTAATAAGGCCCTACAATATCCATATAGTGTCATACAGCACCCAGATAAATACTGTATTCATACAGTGCCCAGATAATGCAGCACTAATAATGCCCTACAATATCCAGATAGTGTCATACAGCACCCAGATAAATATTGTATTCATACAGTGCCCAGATAATGCAGCACTAATAATGCCCTACAATATCCATATAGTGTCATACAGCACCCAGATAAATACTGTATTCATACAGTGCCCAGATAATGCAGCACTAATAAGGCCCTACAATATCCATATAGTGTCATACAGCACCCAGATAAATACTGTATTTATACAGTGCCCAATTGCCACACAGTATCCAGATAGTGTCATTCAGAACCCAGATAAGTACTGTATTTATACAGTGCCCAAATAATGCCTCACAGTATCCAGATAGTGTCATTCAGAACCCAGATAAATACTGTATTTATACAGTGCCCAGATAATGCAGCACTAATAATGCCCTACAATCAAGAGCAGCATATGTTCGCTATGGGGATTTTCTCCTACTCTGGACAGTTCCTAAAATGGACAGAGATATCAGCAGAGAGCACTGTGTTCTGAAAAGAAAAGAATTGCCTCTGCAGTATTCAGTAGCTAATAAGTACTGGAAGGATTAAGATTTTTTTTAATAGAAGTCATTTACAAATCTGTTTAACTTTCTGGCACCAGTTGATTTAAAAAAAAAAAAAAAGTTTTCCACCGGAGTACCCCTTTAAGAAAAAAAAAAAAGTATACATTTTTAACTTTTCACTCCATTATCAATAAAGTTTCACTTGTTCAATTGAAATTCCAATAAAAAAAAATGTGCAAAGTAAAAAACCGTATGGTGAAAACCGGATGGAGCCGTACGCACATACGATTCTGTACTGTTCCCAATGGCTCCCATGTTAAAAAAAAAAAAAAAAACGTATATGTTTCAATACGGTTTTTCACCCGGACCAAAAACCATGGTAGGCTATAGTTTTGGGTACGGGGAAAAAAAACTGACAAAACCGTACAAGATGCAAAACGGACACAACCTGATGCATGGTTTGGCATACGGTTTTCAATGGAGAGTCAGTGCATACGGTTTTCAATACGGTTCCGTACGGTTTTCAATTTGAAAATGTATACGGGAACTGTATTGCAAAAACGTGGTGTGAACCCAGTACATGTTCAGATCTTTTTTTTATTGGAAGCTTTGGGGCTGTAATGGGGTCACATTAGCATTCACCAAGCTTTCCCTGGATCAGATATGACATAGGAATGATAATGATTTTTGGCAGAGAAAGGAGGAGACGTTCCCGCCTGATACCATGAAGGGAAACATTTTGTTTGCTGAATGACAGAATGGCTTCTCCCGTCCTTCACCCCTGGACGAGCGCCAGGTCTCTCCTCCTTCCTGTTAATATCTCCTGTATGTACATAGTCCACCTCCTCTCCTGACTGTATATACCATCAGCAAACTCACACACCACCCACACAGCTCTGTATGACGGGAATGTTTTTTATTTATTTATTTATTTATTTATTTTTTATAATTTTTTATTTTATTTATTTATTTTATTTAAATTTTTTTCAATTTTTTTTTATTTATTTTTATTTTAATTTTATTTATATATTTTTTTTATTCTGTATGACGGGAATGTTAGTCTCTGTCCATCAAATTTTTCCAAAAAGGGTTAGTGAATGTATGCCTCTAAGAGAACCCTCTCATCATCGAAGGCTGGTGGCCTTTGGCTACTAAGATTGAAAAGCTTCATCTGAGTAGTGTTCCAAAACTGTCCGTCCATATAATGGCAGCAGGGTGGTCACCACTGGGCAACTTGACCACCACCAGTAGCCTGTAAATGTCAATATCCTATTAGTAATATAGAAGAGGGAGGAAAAAAAGCAACAAGAGGTGCGCCCCTAGTGAGGACCGTTTGACCGTGGGATAAAAGGAAAATCAAAGATGGGTTCTTACCCTTAGGTGTTGTGCTCTGGGCACAACACCTACAGTAGCGTCTGGAGAGAGAAAACGGAGGCAGGGGTGTGGAAATTTAAAAAAAAACTACTTGTCCAAGGGACTAAAGCTGAACACAATCTACTTGTCCCTCAAGAAAATCCACTTGTCCTGGCAGATAAAATAATTTCCACCAAAATAGTCTGATCCCCCCCACTAGACCACCAGGGATGGATATAAGATCCTTTAGACACTGCTGACAGCGGTGATCTAATGGGTTAATAGGTGATCGCAGTATGCCAGGATATTAGCGGGGGGAGAGCTGTAGCTCCTCTTACACCCCAGACAAGCCCAGAAAAGTCTACATGTAACTTTTTGATCACCTTATAAAAAATTTCTCATATGAAGTGACCAAAAATGAGCAATTCTGGACTATTATTTACATTTACACCGTTCACCGTACGGTTTAATTAACATTATATTTTAATAGCCTGGACATTTCCACATGCAGAGATACCAATTATGTTTATTTTTGTACATTATTTTTATTTAAAG
Organism: Hyla sarda; assembly: GCF_029499605.1. Classification (NCBI taxonomy): domain Eukaryota; kingdom Metazoa; phylum Chordata; class Amphibia; order Anura; family Hylidae; genus Hyla; species Hyla sarda. The sequence continues at coordinate 12,465,264 of NC_079198.1, read as the reverse complement.
AAAATTGGAAACTTTTATTAGGAAAGGGGCTTATTCACATATATACGCACTTTTTACAATATTTTAATCAGTCTCAATAGGGAATTATGTTACTGGGGGGGGGGGGGGGTGGGGGGGTTCTGCTTCTCCAGTTTATATGGTGCATTTTGTGTCAGAAAATGCTGGAAGTTGCATTTAGTTAGTAGATAACTACAACTCCCAGCATGCCCTGATACAGCCTATGGTTGTGTGGGTGTTGCAGCATGTTGCACTGTATAGTAGTACAGTTAAGGTTATTGTGTAACATGCTGGGAGTTGTAGTTTTGGTTCGTGTCAGCTGCAGAGCCATAGTCTGTGTCAAGGAATACTGGGAATTACAGTTAGTAACTACAACACCCAGCATGCCCTGATGTAGCCTATAGCTCTGCAGCTGACCCGAACCAAAACTACAACTCCCAGCATGTTGCACTTTATAGTTCTACAGTTTAGGTTATGGTCCAACATGCTGGGAGTTGTAGTTTTGGTTCGGGCGTGTTTGCGTGCATCCGTGGGGCTCTTGGTTGTCGGGTGAGTATGAAGGGGAGGATTCTGGGGGTGCAATTCAGTGCGGGGGCCACTAAAAATAAATAAAATTAGATGGCACAACTGCCCTAATGCCCGACTGTTCCTATACAAAACATTTATGCATCCACATATCATACATGCACCAGCCACTGCCCCCATATACATATACACACACACACCCCCGCTACTGCCCCCCCCCCCAACATCATACATTACATACACACATACACTCACACCATGCATATACACCATACATATGCACACATCATACATTACATACACACATCACACATCCATCATACACACATACACTCACACCATACATATACACCATACATTACATACACACATCACACATACATCATACACACATCATACACACATCATACACACATACACTCACACCATACATATACACCATACATATGTACACATCATACATACACCTGCCGCTGCCCACCCCACATCATATATCACATACATACATACACACATCACAGTTAGACAATATACACACATCATACATTACATACACATCACACATAGACACATACACTCACACCATACATAGCCACCAGTGTTTTCCAAACCAGGGCGCCTCCAGCTGTTGCAAAACTACAACTCCCAGCATGCCCAGGGCATGCTGGGAGTTGTAGTTTTGCAACAGCTGGAGGCACCCTGGTTGGGAAACACTGATATACACCATACATATGCACACATCATACATACACCTGCCCCCCCCATTATACATTACATACACTCACATACACTCACACCCTACATATACAACCACCCTTCCTGCTGCCGCCTGTATTCTCGGTCTCCTCACCTGAGCCGCCATGAGTGGACATCAGAGCTGTAGTCCCGGCCGGTGTGAGGTGACATTTCCGTCCTCCCCCTGTACACGGCCACTTTCCGTTAATCCGGAAGTGGTCACCAAACTGTGCCTATAAATGAATACTTTTTTATGCAAACTGTATGCCTGATGAAGGTCCCTGTCCGGGATCAAAATGCGTTGAAAATAAAACTTTAATACCTGACTTGGGGACCAGCTCCTTCATTTGAGGAACCCATTTCCTAAAAACTTTCTTGCTGAACATCCTATTAGTAGAAGGGTTACCCCCTAGGCCAGAGATCCCCAACCCAGTTCTCAAGGCCCACCAACAACCAAAGAAAAAAAAAAAAAGAATGTTGGTGGGTCTTGAGGACTGGGTTGGGCACCAATGGGCCACCACGTGTGTCAGACCGCTCCTACACCAAAGTTGCAAATTTTTTTTATATACTTGAAATGCATTGTAGCTGTAACACATATACATACTTCAGAGTTCATAAGATGTGATATACTCTGCAGGGTGCTCAGACAGCTTGTAGGATCTCTTCAGCTTAGGCCAGTGGTCCACAACCCAGTTCCCAAGGCCCACCAACAGTTCCATGTCCTCTCCTCTAGGCCAGAGGTCCACAACCCATTCCTTTAAGCCCACCAACAGTCCAGAATTTGAATGTTTTCCTGTTCTATTCCAATGGCGTAACTGCAAAAACCCCGGAATGTTGGTGGGTCTTGAAGACTGGGTTGGGGACCAATGGGCCACCATGTGTGTCAGACCCTGCCTACACCAAAGTTGTTTTTTTTTTGTTTTATTTTAAAGAGTACCTCTCATGATCTTGTTAAATGTTATAATCCTCCCAGTTCACTACCCCCACCATGATAAACCACCCCCTGCCTTTATTTTTATTATTTTTTAGTTTTCTACCTTGATATTGCTCTATATTTTCTGCTCAGTCACAGCCAGATTCACAGACTGGGAAGGGGCGTTCCCCAGCAGGCGTGACATCATCTAAAGCCATACAGGGGAGAACTTCCTCCTTCACTCTGCTACACACACAGCTCAGAGCAGTTCAGTGTGAGATGAGCTATGATTGGCTAAGGCTGCACACACACACACACACACACACCCTTCAGCACTCCAGACTGCATTTCCAGATTTTGGACTTCTGCCAGGCCAGCAGGAGTCCAAAGTCTGTGCAAGAGATGGTGGGGGAAATATGCTCTGGACTAGTGACCTAGTGGCAGCTTTTTTAAACACAAATAAAACATAGAAAACTTTTTTTTTTTTTTTTTTAAACTACGTACATTAGAAAGATTTTTTTTACCATAAGGAGTGCAATAGCTAAAAATTAGTTTTAATGAGAGTGACCATTTAAATACTTGAAACGCATAGTAGCTGTAACATATGTACATACTTCAGAGTTCCTAAGATGTGATATTCTCTGCAGGGTGCTCAGACAGCTCGCAGGATCTCCTCGGCTTATAATACAATGGCATCTTTGTGTTAGCGCACTGTTTAAACACGGCAACGTAAGATAATCTTTGATCAACGGTTCAGGATGCAGAGCGCTGGTATCGAGCCAGGGCATTGTGTATAGAAATGTATATATTTGCTCACAGAGGGAACGTGTTCGTGTGCCATATGTCAACAGCCTGTGGGAAACATGATGAAAATAAAGGTTCTGCCGGGTGCTAATATTGTAGACAGAAGAACAGCCGGTGCAATGATGTAGGACAGTGGTCTCCAAACTGAGGACCTCAAAATGTTGCAAAACGACAACTTCGAGCATGCCCGGACAGCCAACGGCTTTTTGCAACTCCAGATCCGCTCGTCGGGACAGCAACAACCAACAAAATGTTTTTTATCCCATGATAAGACTTATAAAGAGATGGGGGTTGGGCATGTTATCTGGACACTATTTTCGATAAAATTTGGCTAAAACCGAAAACATTGGCAGGATCGGCTAATCATCTAATGTGCATGAGGCCATGCCATGTATGGGCATGCTGGAAGGTGTTATTTTTGCCTTATCTGGAGGTCCACAGTTTGGAGGCCACTGATGTAGAACATTGAATGTCACTGGATCCCCTTCAGGTTCGGAGTCAGAGTTAACTATGGCCACCATCCCATACCATGGCACCACCAAATGGCAAACCCAGCACTTGAATGAAAAAGTCTACTAACTACTCTAGGAGGCCATGTAGGAGTTAAAAAACAAAGTTTAGCATTTACACCCTTTGGAGATTATGACCTTTTGCAACTCCAGATCTGCTTGGGTCAGCAACAACCAACAAAATGTTTGCTATCCCGTGATAAGACTTTATAGCAGCACAGCGACAACATGGACGATACAGATAGTGACATAGCATAGACGTCACACCAAACACACCAAAACCCTACACCCATTATGTCCCCATCAGGTTATAGAGAAGGGAGCACAGTCCCCAAAAAAGTATCAAGGGTATGCGCACAGATTTGCTGTAGTATTTACAGCCCCCATTCTTCATAACGCTACCAAATATTGGTTCCTGAGGGATTTCGTGTCAAAAAGTGTCCTGTGACTTCTTTATTTTTGGATTACAAAACGGTGGCAGCCTATCTACGTGAGAACAGTAGGATCTGGCGGTTGAAACCCTACGTGCCAGACCCTTCTCTTGGGTGAGAATTGGGAGGTCCCCATACTTTTAGATGGTCAGCTGGTCTAGCCAACATGTCTATGGGGAGCCTTTATGGTGCACACCCATTCTACTGGCCTTGATGTCGCACATAGAACTTGCTTCCTTGATCCCACACTTGGTGTTCAAACCTAGGGCACCACACAAGATATTAAAGGGGTACTCCGCCCCTAGACATCTTATCCCCTATCCAAAGGATAAGGGATAACATGCCTGATCGTGGGGGTCCCACAGCTGGGACCCTCGCAGTCTCTGTGCAGCACAGTGGTGTGACATCACGAGGGATGTGGTCGTGACGTAACGACCGTTGCCTCTGGTCCCCAGCGTTCCAAACGAACGCTGGGGGCCAGAGGCAATGGTAGTGACATCACGTCCCTCGTGACGTCACACCACGCCCCCTCAATGCAAGTCTATGCATCCCATGATATCAAGACCCCCGCCGCCCCCGCTCCAAGTGTTCGAAACAAAATGTTCCGAAAGAAGGGGCAGCGGAGTACCCCTTTAAGGATGTGGCCCATGTTATTTGGGCACAATATTAGATGATTTTGGCAAAAACAGATAACATTTGAAGGATCGGATAATCATCTTATGTGTATGATCCCTCCAAACTCTTCCCCGATGGTGGAGAGATGGGTCAGACATGTTGGAGTTCAACATGTCCCATTCTTTCGTTCTTGGTGAGAGTCTGACAGTGGCTTTCTCCACTCTCCCTGGGAGGAATACATTGTGTATAGAAATGTATATATTTGCTCACAGAGGGAACGTGTTCGTGTGCCATATGTCAACAGCCTGTGGGAAACATGATGAAAATAAAGGTTCCTGCCGGGTGCTAATATTGTAGACATAAGAACAGCCGGTGCAATGATGTAGGACAATGGTCTCCAAACTGAGGACCTCAAAATGTTGCAAAACGACAACTTCGAGCATGCCCGGACAGCCAATGGCTGTCCGGGCATGCTCGGAGCTGTCGTTTTGCATCATCTGGAGGTCCAGAGTTTAGAGAGCACTGATGTAGAACATTGAAAGTCACTACAAAGTAAGCCCCCGGATTGCACAAAATGGGAAGGGAGGGGTCACATGACGGGGGGGGGGGGGGGGGGTAGTTAGCGGAGCATAGGGTTAAGGGGTTAGAGCTGGAGGGTCAGCAAGGGGTTAAGTGAGAGGAGCTAGGAAGCAAGGAGCTTAGGGTCAGCAGGAACAGGAAGAGGAGGGGCCATTCTGGAGAGAGAAGCCGTGTCCCGCCCGCCCTGTAAGCTGGCATTGTTGGTGGGGGGTGGATTTTTGGCTTGTGGGTGGGAATGTTTAGTTCTGTCACGGCGGCGTGAGCGGGAGGGGGATTTGGAGGCAGGCTGGAAGGATGGTGGAGGCCCTGGTCATAATGGCCAGGGGTAGCTGGGTTGGGAGCCAGTTAATCATGGGGGTCCCTAGTGGAAGGGTCAGAGTGGGTCTCCGAAGGCGGTGCCCTTGGGTCAGGTGATGGTCGACCAAGGGCAAAGTAGGAGACAGTGCTTGGACGTGAAGCTGCCTTCAGGTCCCCTTCCAGAATGGGGAGGGTTAGTTATTTTTGGAGGGGAGGTTATGTTAACCCTGTATCAGGTGTTTGAAATGTTATTTAACTTTGTTGTTATTTATTAAAAAAGAGTATGAAATGTTATTTATCGTTATTTGTTTAAAAAAACGGTTGGTCCGCTGTGGCCTTTGCACCATACAAAGAGTCTGTGGTTATTGGAGGGGGAGGGGGGTAAGTAGAAGGGGGTGGTCAAGGTGCAAGGGTAACGTGACTCTACTCTCCCCTAGTCAAGTGCAAAGTGACTCAGTACGATGTGTAGAGTAGATCTACTTACACACAGTAAAATGTGAAGATGTGCACTGGTCCCTCAAATTACAATATTCATTGACTTCAGGACCACCATTGTATCCTAAAACCATTGGGGGAGATTTATCAAAACCTGTCCAGAGGAAAAGTTCCCCATAGTAACCAATCAGATCGCTTCTTTCATTTTTAACAAGGCTTCTGCAAAATGAAAGAAGCGATCTGATTGGTTGCTTTGGGCATCTGGGCTATTTTTCCTCCTCTGGACGGGTTTTGATAAATCTCCCCCCCCCCCCCCCCATAACTCTATGGAAACCTTGTAATTGGTTCCGAACACCCCAAAATGTCATTCAAAAATAGGAAAAAGTGAGGATTAAATAAAATAAGTAGATAACTAATACAGATAAAGCAAATCCTTACATATAAAAGTAATAAAGATCTGCTGGGAGCTGTAATCACTGTCTATGTAGAGGACAGGAGCTTCTTCAGGGTCCTGTACAGTACACACAGTGTCCTAAAAAGTAATGGAGGCGCCCTCACCTGGTGTCCAAAGGAGCAGCTAACCCTGGGACAGGTAAATAGTGCAGAACATGTAATACCTCCCTGTACTGTAGGGGGCGTTACCAGACACCAGTCAGTGCATGCACTTCAGTAATACAGGTAAAGAGTACAGAACATGTAATACCTCCCTGTACTGTAGGGGGCGCTACCAGACACCAGTCAGTGCATACACTTCAGTAATACAGGTAAAGAGTACAGAACATGTAATACCTCCCTGTACTGTAGGGGGCGCTACCAGACACCAGTCAGTGCATACACTTCAGTAACACAGGTAAAGAGTACAGAACATGTAATACCTCCCTGTACTGTCTGCGCTACCAGACACCAGTCAGTGTATACACTTCAGTAATACAGGTAAAGAGTACAGAACATGTAATACCTCCCTGTACTGTAGGGGGCGCTACCAGACACCAGTCAGTGGATACGCTTCAGTAATACAGGGGTTTTACCAGTGAATGTCCATTCTGATTGGTCAGATCTTCCGGCCATTGACACATTACAATGTTCCAGAAAAGGCTAAAAATATTGTAACCTGAGGCCATTGTACATTGAGGGAGCACTGTATTTTAAAGGGGGACTCTTGACAAAAACTGGAGTTTCCCATTCTCGATCCTCTAAATTGCCAAGGAGACATGACACCTGTTCCATAGGATAGATTATAATTCGTGGCCTTAAAAAATAAAAATGGGTGTGAATGTAGTCTACTCTTCGGAGCTCTTATTCCAGTGTCTATTGCCTGATGCCGCTGCCTACGAAAGTTATGAATGTAATGCAACCGGTTCACATAGCCCCAGTACAATTCCCCTCGGCTATCCCCCGGGGCACTTTCTGATTTCACACATTTCGGCATCCTGTGTATCAGAATGCTCCCTGCCGCTTCCATACCGAACGTTATCTAAAACAATGGGGAGTTCCTGCTTCCGAAGAGAGTTAAAAACAGAAGCTTTCCAACACAGGGACAGGAGACGTCATCTAAACACGGACCGCTTTTCACACGCATGGCTGAGACTTGGCTCTGACACGGGGAGATCACACAATGGCGCTACCTGCAGGGGTCTCTGGGGACACGGAAGTCAGAGAAAGCTGGAGATTATTGTTATTATCTTTCTTATTACCCCCGTTGTTTAACTAAGGAATCTTAATGGCTTTCACAAGAGATGAGCAAACTTACAGTAAATTCGATTCGTCACGAACTTCTCGGCTCGGCAGTTGATGACTTTTCCTGCATAAATTAGTTCAGCTTTCCGGTGCTCCGGTGGGCTGGAAAAGGTGGATACAGTCCTAGGAGACTCTTTCCTAGGACTGTATCCACCTTTTCCAGCCCACTGGAACACCGGAAAGCTGAACTAATTTACGCAGGAAAAGTCATCAACTGCCGAGCCGAGTAGTTCGTGACGAATCGAATTTACTGTAAGTTGTCTCATCTCTAGCTTTCACCTTCTGTGCCACAGAACTGTTACTTTATATGTTTTTACTATATGTGCACTATGTGGCGGTATTGATCAGTCATGATATAGCACTGTATGTCAGTGGTGTTTATACGCTGTATGATAATATTTTGGAAGCACCATTTTTCCATATCTCACTAATTGACTAAAAAAAAAAGTTAAATTGTGTCCCCAGATAGAAATGGCAAATTTCTGCAAAACTCATCGGCATGCAGTTATGTCTCAGGCTTGTCTCACACTGGCAAATTACTCTGTTTAGCTAGTTCCGTCGCTAGTTCCGTCCTAAAATCAGCTGTCACCGGCAGTAACCAAATCCTATACGTCCGTTAGAAAATCCCATTATAGCCTATGGGATTTTTCTAATACAGTGGTCCCTCAAGTTACAATATGAATTGGTTCCAGGGCGACCATTGTATGTTGAAACCATTGTATGTTGAGACCAGAACTCTATGGAAACCTGGTAATTGGTTCTAAAGCCCCAAAATGTCATCCAAAAATAGGAAGAAGTGAGGATTAAAGAAAACTAAGTAGATAACTAATATAGATAAAGCAAATCCTTCCATATAAAAGTAATAAAGATCTGCTGGGAGCTGTAATCACTGTCTATGTCAGTGTTTGCCAAGCATAGAGCCTCCAGCTGTTGCAAAACTACAACTCCCAGCCTTTGGCTGTCCGGGCATGCTGGGAGTTGTAGTTTTGCAACAGCTGGGGGCACCCTGCTTGGGAAACACTGGTCTATGTAGAGGACAGGAGCTTCTTCGGGGTCCTGTACAGAACACAGTGTCCTAAAAAAGTAACATGGAGTCGCCCTCACCTGGTGTCCAAAGGAGAAGGTAACCCAGGTACAGGTAAAGAGTACAGAACATGTCATACCTCCCTGTACTGTAGGGGGCGCTACCAGATACCAGTCAGTGCATACGCTTCAGTAATACAGGGAAAGTGTACAGAACATGTAATACCTCCCTGTACTGTAGGGGGTGCTACCAGATACCAGTCAGTGCATACACTTCAGTAATACAAGTAAAGAGTAGTACAGAACATGTAATACCTCCCTGTACTGTAGGGGGCGCTACCAGACACCAGTCAGTGCATACACTTCAGTAATACAGGTAAAGAGTACACAACATGTAATACCTCCCTGTACTGTAGGGGGCGCTACCAGACACCAGTCAGTGCATACACTTCAGTAATACAGGTAAAGAGTACAGAACATGTAATACCTCCCTGTACTGTAGGGGGTGCTACCAGACACCAGTCAGTGCATACACTTCAGTAATACAGGTAAAGAGTACAGAACATGTAATACCTCCCTGTACTGTAGGGGGCGCTACCAGACACCAGTCAGAGCATACGCTTCAGTAATACAGGTAAAGAGTACATAACATGTAATACCTCCCTGTACTGTAGGGGGCGCTACCAGACACCAGTCAGTGCATACACTTCAGTAATACAGGTAAAGAGTACAGAACATGTAATACCTCCCTGTACTGTAGGGGGCGCTACCAGACACCAGTCAGTGCATACACTTCAGTAATACAGGTAAAGAGTACAGAACATGTAATACCTCCCTGTACTGTAGGGGGCGCTACCAGATACCAGTCAGTGCATACGCTTCAGTAATACAGGGGTTTTACCAGTAAAATCCCCATTCTGATTGGTCGGTTCTTCCAGCCATTGACATGTTTCGGAGATCTGGACTGTCTGTAGAATTGTATGTTGAGTCTGGTTTCAACTTACAATGGACCAGAAAAGACCATTGTATGTTGAAACTAGAGATGAACGAACTTACAGTAAATTCGATTTGTCATGAACTTCTCGGCTCGGCAGTTGATGACTTTTCCTGCATAAATTAGTTCAGCTTTCAGGTGCTCCGGTGGGCTGCAAAAGGTGGATACAGTCCTAGGAAAGAGTCTCCTAGGAATGTATCCACCTTTTCCAGCCCACGGGAGCACCTGAAAGCTGAACTAATTTATGCAGGAAAAGTAATCAACTGCCGAGCCGAGAAGTTTGTGACAAATCAAATTTACTGTAAGTTAGCTCATCTCTAGTTGAAACTATTGTATGTTGAGGCCATTGTAAGTTGAGGGATCATTGTATCCGTTTTAATCCGTTATAATCCGTTCATGAACTATTTTCTTCCGTACTATCTTCCGTCACAAAATAACGTCCGTTATGAATAAATTTGAGCTGAGCTCTTTGATTGGTCGCTATGGGCAAAACTTGACAGTTTTTGTTTACACAGTTTATATGTATTAATAGAATTCTGCTGAGAGGTGGACATACACTTAATGGCCGCCCATATAGTGGTACTCCACCCCTAGACGTCTTATCCCCTATCCAAAGGATAGGGGGATAAGATGTCTGATCGTGGGGGTCCTGCCGCTGGGGATCTCCGTGATCTCAGCTGCGGCACCCCGAACATCCGGTGCATGCTGGATGACTGGCGATGCAGGGTGGAGGCTTGCGGCGCCGCGACCGTGCCACCTCTATGCAAGTCTATGGGAGGGGGGCGTGACGGCCAACACGCCCCCTTCCATAGACTTGCACTGAGGGGGCGTGTCTGTGACTTCACGAGCGGGCGCGGTCGCGGCATCACGAACCTCCGGCGCTGCATCCCGATGCCCTAAACGAACGCCGGGTGCAGCACAGAGATCGCGGGGGTCTCAGCCAGATCAGACATATTATCCCCTATACACATAACCTTGTTAACCATTAGCGTCTAGGATGGCGCTTGACCTGCACGGATAAGTGATTGATAATATGTAGCTGTAATCCCTGGAGCCCTGACAGACTGAAGTTTATATACAGGATATCCTGCAACGTATACGCTATTAGAGCACGGCAGTATGGTGGGTACTTATAAACAGCCGTCTGCTGCCGATACACAGGAACAGCGTACCGGAGATTACTGCCACAAGCTTTGTATTCATAGATACAATAACAAAAAACAATTACGGTAATAGATACTGTATGTAAATCAGCTTTTTACATGGGGTGCGGATCAGAAGTATAATAGTAGGGCCACCCATTGTCTCCTACCATTTATGACCATGGTTGTCCTCTTATATCAACTAACTTCCAGACTCTCCAAAATAGCTAAAACAATAATAAACATAGCAAAATATAAAAAAAGACATAAGGAAAATACTCTATAGACATATTGGAGAGAAGAACCCCACCACTTTGGATTGCAACTCTTCATGCCAAACAATGGAGAGGATACAGGGGGTCCTTTAGGTATCATATACAGTGATCCCTCAACTTGCAATGGCTTCAACATACAATGGTCTTTTTTGGTCTATTGTAACTATAAACCAGACTCAACATACAATGTACAGACAGTCCAGATCTGTGAAACATGTCAATGGCCGGAAGAACCGACCAATCAGAATGGACATTCACTGGTAACACCTGTATTACTGAAGTGTATGCACTGACTGGTGTCTGGTAGCGCCCGCTACAGTACAGGGAGGAATTACATGTTCTGTACACTTTACATGTATTACTGAAGTGTATGCACTGACTGGTGTCTGGTAGCGCCCCCTACAGTACAGGGAGGAATTACATGTTCTGTACTCTTTACCTGTATTACTGAAGTGTATGCACTGACTGGTGTCTGGTAGTGCCCCCTACAGTACAGGGAGGTATTACATGTTCTGTACTCTTTACCTTTATTACTGAAGTGTATGCACTGACTGGTGTCTGGTAGTGCCCCCTACAGTACAGGGAGGTATTACATGTTCTGTACTCTTTACCTTTATTACTGAAGTGTATGCACTGACTGGTGTCTGGTAGCGCCCCCTACAGTACAGGGAGGTATTACATGTTCTGTACTCTTTACCTGTATTACTGAAGTGTATGCACTGACTGGTGTCTGGTAGCGCCCCCTACAGTACAGGGAGGTATTACATGTTCTGTACTCTTTACCTGTATTACTGAAGTGCATGCACTGACTGGTGTCTGGTAGTGCCTCCTACAGTACAGGGAGGTATTACATGTTCTGTACGCTTTACCTGTATTACTGAAGTGTATGCACTGACTGGTGTCTGGTAGCGCCCCCTACAGTACAGGGAGGTATTACATGTTCTGTACACTTTACCTGTATTACTGAAGTGTATGCACTGACTGGTGTCTGGTAGCGCCCCCTACAGTACAGGGAGGTATTACATGTTCTGTAATTTTTACCTGTATTACTGAAGTGTATGCACTGACTGGTGTCTGGTAGCGCCTCCTACAGTACAGGGAGGTATTACATGTTCTGTACTCTTTACCTGTATTACTGAAGTGTATGCACTGACTCGTGTCTGGTAGCGCCCCCTACAGTACAGGGAGGTATTACATGTTCTGTACTCTTTACCTGTATTACTGAAGTGCATGCACTGACTGGTGTCTGGTAGCGCCCCCTACAGTACAGGGAGGTATTACATGTTCTGTACTCTTTACCTGTATTACTGAAGTGCATGCACTGACTGGTGTCTGGTAGCGCCTCCTACAGTACAGGGAGGTATTACATGTTCTGTACTCTTTACCTGTACCAGGGTTACCTGCTCCTTTGGACATCAGGTTGGGGCGCCTCCATGTTACTTTTTTAGGACACTGTGTGGACTGTACAGGACCCTGAAGAAGCTCCTGTCCTGTACATAGACAGTGATTTACAGCTCCCAGCAGATCTTTATTACTTTTATATGTAAGGATTTGCTTTATCTATATTAGTTATCTACTTTTTCTTTAATCCTCACTTTTTCCTATTTTTGGATGACATTTTGGGGCTTTAGAACCAATTACCAGGTTTCCATAGAGTTCTGGATTCAACATACAATGGATTCAACATACAATGGTCGTCCTGGAACCGATTAATATTGTAACTTGAGGGACCACTGTACTGAGATCCAAGGAAGAGATATTTTGGGTTCCTCCCTATTATTCCCGCACTCTCTTTGTAATATAGTAATTCGGGCAGTTTTTTGTGGTCAGGTTTTCAGCGTGTCTCCCGTTAACAATAATTTTGCTGATCTCAGGACGCGGTGTGTTGGGTTGATAGGCCACAATCTGCAGAAACAGAAGTTCTCAAGGCACAAACAAAATCTGATAAAATCTGTGACACCAACGGCTCATAACAAACGTCAGACCTCACCCAAAGCCGGGTCTATAAAGGAATGAGTAGGTCTCATACACCGAAATTCGCTGAATGCATTTCTGTGGCGGAAAGCTGTGTAAGCGGCATTGAACTGCAGACAGCGCTCGTACAGAGAGACGACATGTCCCCAATGATATACCGGAGAGGACTATATCTATAATAAGTGGTCATCCTCTACATTGAAGGGGTACTCCGCTGCTCAGTGTTTGGAACAAACTGTTCCGAACCCTGTGGTCGGCACCGGGAGCTCGTGACGTCATAGCCCCGCCCCCTCATAACATCACGTCCTGCCCCCTCAATGCAAGTCTATGGGAGGGGTGGGACAACCAGCATCGGGAGCTTGTGACGTCATAGCCCCGCCCCCTCATGACATCACGCCCTGCCCCCTCAATGCAAGTCTATGGGAGGGGTGGAGTGTGACATTATGAGGGGGTTGGGCATTGACATCACGAGCTCCCGATGCCGGCTGTCACGCCCCTCCCATAGATTTGCATTGAAGGGGGGTGAGCTCCCGATGCCGGCTGTCACGCCCCTCTCACAGATTTGCATTGAGGGGGTGGGGTGTGACATCATGAGGGGGTGGGGCTATGACATCACGAGCTCCCGATGCCGGCTGTCACGCCCCTCCCATAGATTTGCATTGAGGGGGGTTGAGCCATCATGAGGGGGTGGGGCTATGACATCACGAGCTCTTATAATACCTATAATAAGTGGTAATCCTCTACATTAAAGGTGTACTCCGCTGCTCAGCGTTTGGAATAAACTGTTCCGAACCCTGGAGTCGGCACCGGGAGCTCGTGATGTCATAGCCCCGCCCCTTCTAATGATGTCACACCCCGCCCCCTCAATGCAAGTCTATGGGAGGGGGCGTGACATCCATCACGCCCCCTCCCATATATTTGCATTGAGGGGGCGGGGTGTGACATCATGAGGGGGTGGGTCTATGACATCACGAACTCCCGGCATCGGCTGTCACACCCCTCCCATAGACTGGCATTGAGGGGGCGGGGTCTGACATCATGAGGGGGTGGGGCTATGCCATCACGAGCTCCCGGCACCGTCTTCAGCGTTAGGAACAGTTTGTTCCAAACGCTGAGCAGCGGAGTACCCCTTTAAGAGCAATGTTTCCCAAACGCGGTCCTCAAGTCCCCCCACCTTGTCATTTATTCAGGATTTCCTTAGTCTTTCACAGGTAATATATATTTATGGTCAGTGCAAAAGGCACTTTGTTCTCTGTATGGGATATCCTCAAATGAGAACCTGTTTGGGATCCTTGAGGACTGCGTTTGGGAAACACAGATCTAGAGGAAATAGGGTTTCTACACCAACGTACATTAGAAGTGGATTCTTTACTGTAAGAGCAGTGTCACTATGGAACATTCTACAAGAGGAAGAGGTCATAAGGAACTCAATAAAAAAGTTCAAAAGAGGTTTGGATTCATTTCTGGAGTATAATAATGTTACAGGTTATAGATTCTGGACGAGGGGCGCTGATCCTGGGATTCATTTTGATTTGGAGTCAGAAAGGAATTTTTTTTCTAATATCAGTAAAATTGGGGTTTCCCTTATTTCCCTTCCTCTACATGAATACTGCAGGTTACTGGATGTCCATAACTATAAACATATATTAGTAATATAAAGGCCAGGAATAGTGTTACGGGGAGAAGAGAACACATGAATCACTCTGGAACATTTTGAACTTATCTCTCATATTTATCTATCTCATATCTATCTATTTCATATCTATCTATCTATCTCATATCTATCTATCTCATATCTATCTATCTATCTATCTTATCTCATATCTATCTATCTCATATCTATCTATCTATCTATCTCATATCTATCTATCTCATATCTATCTATCTCATATCTATCTATCTCATATCTATCTCATATCTATCTATCTATCTCATATCTATCTATCTATCTCATATCTATCTATCTATCTATCTATCTATCTTATCTCATATCTATCTCATATCTATCTATCTCATATCTATCTATCTATCTATCTATCTCATATCTATCTCATATCTATCTCATATCTATCTCATATCTATCTATCTTATCTCATATCTATCTCATATCTATCTATCTCATATCTATCTATCTATCTATCTTATCTCATATCTATCTATCTCATATCTATCTTATGTCATATCTATCTATCTCATATCTATCTCATATCTATCTATCTATCTATCTCATATCTGTCTATCTATCTTATCTCATATCTATCTATTTCATATCTATCTATCTCATATCTATCTATCTCATATCTGTCTATCTATCTTATCTCATATCTATCTATCTATCTATCTATCTATCTATCTCATATCTATCTATCTCATATCTATCTCATATCTGTCTATCTATCTTATCTCATATCTATCTCATATCTATCTATCTCATATCTATCTATCTATCTCATATCTATCTATCTATCTCATATCTGTCTATCTGTCTTATCTCATATCTATCTATCTATCTATCTATCTCATATCTATCTCATATCTGTCTATCTATCTTATCTCATATCTATCTCATATCTATCTATCTCATATCTATCTATCTCATATCTATCTATCTATCTCATATCTATCTATCTCATATCTGTCTATCTATCTATCTCATATCTATCTCATATCTATCTATCTATCTCATATCTATCTATCTATCTCATATCTATCTATCTATCTATCTATCTATCTATCTATCTCATATCTATCTCATATCTATCTCATATCTATCTCATATCTATCTATCTATCTTATCTCATATCTATCTATCTCATATCTATCTTATGTCATATCTATCTATCTCATATCTATCTCATATCTATCTATCTATCTATCTCATATCTGTCTATCTATCTTATCTCATATCTATCTATTTCATATCTATCTATCTCATATCTATCTATCTCATATCTGTCTATCTATCTTATCTCATATCTATCTATCTATCTATCTATCTATCTATCTCATATCTATCTATCTCATATCTATCTCATATCTGTCTATCTATCTTATCTCATATCTATCTCATATCTATCTATCTCATATCTATCTATCTATCTCATATCTATCTATCTATCTCATATCTATCTATCTATCTATCTATCTATCTCATATCTGTCTATCTGTCTTATCTCATATCTATCTATCTATCTATCTCATATCTATCTCATATCTGTCTATCTATCTTATCTCATATCTATCTCATATCTATCTATCTCATATCTATCTATCTCATATCTATCTATCTATCTCATATCTATCTATCTCATATCTGTCTATCTATCTATCTCATATCTATCATCTATCTATCTTTCTTATCTCATATCTATCTCATATCTATCTATCTCATATCTATCTATCTCATATCTTTCTATCTATCTATCTCATATCTAGCTATCTCATATCTATCTATCTCATATCTATCTATCTATCTATCTATCTCATATCTATCTATCTATCTCATATCTATATATCTATCTATCTCATGTCTATCTATCTCATATCTATCTCATATCTATCTATCTCATATCTATCTTTCTATCTATCTCATATCTATCTATCTATCTATCTATCTATCTATCTATCTCATATCTATCTTTCTATCCATCTCATATCTATCTATCTATATCTCATATATTTATCTATCTCAGTGTTTTCCCAACCAGGGTGCCTCCAGCTGTTGGAAAACTACAACTCCCAGCATGCCCGGACAGCCGTTGGCTGTTCGGGCATGCTGGAGTTGTAGTTTTCCAACAGCTGGAGGCACCCTGGTTGGGAAAAACTGATCTATCTATTACTAATTCCAATCATAGTATATTTGGGGCCCGGAGTAATAATGTCTGGGGTCACTCGCTGGGGTTTTCTCTGGTTACCCACACTGACATTTTCCAGAGATCCAGGAATAGTTGAGGTTTTTTTACCGCAAATGTTAGTAACGCCGCCCCCGCCAACCATCAGAACAATGAGCGATCTAGGACCACAGGGGCTGATATACCGTCAGGGTCACCTTAAATATCTACTTGTCTTGAAAACACAATAATCCGGCACATTGCCTTTCCTGAATGTGGTAAATGTTTTATGTTTTACCGTATAACAGGATATCGTACAAGCTATAAAAAGAAAAAAATAACTATGAAAGCTTTAACGTATGAAGACAATTGCATAACGCACACACTACTGGACAGATGTAGCAGAGCTGAGTTTTCCATTTGGCGTCATTCTCAGTAATGTACTGTATGTATTATTTGTATAATGATAGTGGGGGTGACCCAGTACAGACTGTTGTCCTGTCAGGAAAATGTTGCGTCAGGCGCTCCCATTGTCACTGTTCTGACCCACTATTCCATCAATTGTATTTTGTTATCTTGTGATTTTACCATATGCACATGTTTATATAGTGTAAGGAGGTAGGAGCTGGTCAGAGGGTGTGTTAATGTGTTCTATGAGTGGAGGAGAGCTGAGATACAGTGTGGAGAGGAGTGGGTACAGTTCCAAGCCTGGCAATAAGCTAGAAGCTCCGGGGGAGCTAAAGTCAGCGTGGGATAATATCAGTCACAAATCTAAATCCTGCAATCTAAGGTATAAAGTCCATAGCAGCCATAATTCAGTCATGTGAAAGCAACTACAAGTCCCAGCAAGGCGACAGGCTCAGGGTTACTCTGCACTTCCCGTGCTCGGATCTGTACTGTAAAGGATATTACCATCATTCCTGCCTCAGTAAAAGGTAGTAACCCTGCATCTGTGGTCATTTTTGCCCCCAGCGCTTGGCCCAGGAGAACGGTCTAAACCTTGGAGCGTCGTGGTGAACCCTACCCTGGCGTCACGAGCTGTGCATCACCCCAGTAGTGCACCACAATAGCAACAAAGATATGATGTGACTAAAAGGGGGCATGCACATGTGCCGTATAGATTGGGGGTCTGGAATCATTTCCTCTGTTGGTCCAAAAGACCAGGACCCTCTGTCTAACACTTTCCTTCCCATAAACCCTATTGTGGTGGCCCAGTACGGGAGGTGTTACCCCGTACCCTTGCTGTGCTGTCAGGCAGCCCCCCTTACAGTGTCCCCTGGGCCCCCTGGCATCTGTCTCCCCATGTAAATATGTTTCTAATGTATTGTACCATGTAATGTGTTCAGAAAGCGTTGTCACTTTAAGACTGTTCACCATGTGACTTGTCATGTGATTGTTACCCAGGAGGTACCAGTGATCAGGTGATCTCAGGGGTGACCTATGGTCTCCCTGCTAGTCTCACCCATATAAGCCCTGGGTGGAGCTTCTCTCTCTCTTTCCTTACAAGTCTTTGCTGAGGTCCAGTCGAGTCCTAGAGAGTCCAGAGTCATAGGAGTCCAGTCGGCAGCCACAAGAGGCTACAAGTCACCACAGTCTCAGTATTGTCAGTCACAGTCATCATTTGTCAAGTCAATGTGGCCTGCATTAAATTGACCCCATCTACTACAAGTCCCAGCAAGCCCTTAAGGTTTCTGAAGTCACTGGTCACCTCCTTGGGCCCTGGCTGAACTGTATAGACTTTACCATCTGCCTACCCTCAGTAAAGCTACCGTTTGCCCCTGTGCCTAGCCCAGGATACAGCGGTATACTTTTGGGTGTTATCGAGGATGAACCATGCCCTGGCGTCACAAATACAAGGGGTACTCTGGCGCCAAGACATCTTATCCCCTATCCAAAGGATAGGGGATAAGATGCCTGAACGAGGGGGTCCCGCCGCTGGGGACCCCCGTGTTCTTGCACGCAGCACCCCTTTAGAATCAGTCCCCGGAGCAGCTTCGCTCCAGGTCTAATTACTGGCGATCACGGGGCCGGAGCACTGTGATGTCACGGCCCCGCCCCATGTGACATCACGCTCCGCCCACCCCCGCGGGACCCCCGCGATCAGGCATCTTATCCCCTATCCTTTGGATAGGGGATAAGATGTCTTAGCGCCGGAGTACCCCCTTTAATGCCATCTGCCCCTAGGGTAATTCCATCGGCCCTTTGCCTCACACCCCATACCACACTATACATACAGGCCGCACTATGTAATGATTAATCCTCTCAAATGTGTAGACCAGTTTTTCCTAACCAGTGTGCCTCCAGCTGTTGCAAAACTACAACTCCCAGCAAGCCCGGACAGCCGTTGGCTGTCCGGGCATGCTGGGAGTTGTAGTTTTGCAACAGCTGGAGGCACACTAGTTGGCGTAGACTGATGATCACTATGATCTGATTCTCTACCTAACCAGCTCAGGTTTTCTACAAGTTCGGGCACATTTTCCCTGCCGGTAGCTGATGAAAAATAAAGCCCATTGTTTCCTATAAAGGGAAATGTATCAGCTATTCGGAGCTATTCGCAGTTTTCCATAACAAACAATGAAATATTCTTATCAGCGACCAGAAGCTTTGGCTTTAATCGGGAGCTGGGAATGAAAGATTATACAGGGAACCGGGGGGCAGAACTAACGATCAGATACCCGGGCACCCATATGGCATTGAGAACTGGGATCTGATTGGTTGTTATCAGCAACAAAACTTTTAATTTGGAGCAATTTTTAAACCATCTTCTAATTGGGTCAATGCAAATACCTAACACTATGGTGGATGCCAAATATTCAACCAAACCCTACCCAGAAGGCCATGTGTGAAGGAGGTCTTAAAGGGGTACTGTGCAGACAATAGGGCAATGCATCTTTCTGTAGCCGCCAGTACAGATCCTCATAGTGGCGTATACGATGACATCATACGACGGGTGATTACGTCCCCACTGACATGGTGACATCACCATGGACATCCTGGAATACATAAGTAGGGTAAAGACCTGAATGCGAACAAACAGTTGTTTCTGTATTTCTTGCTGGCTGAGTATTTCCTAGTATTTCTACCTAAACCGTAGGGGAGAGCAAAAGCATCAATAATGCCCTGATATTACCACCTCATATCTCAACCTCTTATCCAGACCTCATATCCCGTCCTTATATCTCATCCTCATATCCCGTCCTCATATCCCAACCCCACATCCTGACCTCTTATCCCGTCCTTATATTCAGATCCAGACCTCATGTCCTGTCTTCATATCAAGACCCCATATCCCAAACCCATATCCTGTCCTCATAGCCCATCCTCATACCCCGTCCTCATATCCCTTCCTCATATCCCTTCCTCATATCCCGTCCTCATATCCCGTCCTCATATCCCATCTTTATATCCCGTCCTCATATTCCAACCTCATATCCCGTCTTAATAACCCGTCCTCATATTTCGACCTCATATCCCGTCCTCGTATTTTGTCCTCATATCCCGACCTCATATCCCATACTCAGATCCCAAGATACCTGCAGTCTGGAAAAGACACCCTTACACCTGAGACAGCTGGAGCAGGATCTTATGAGGAGTGAGCCAAGATACCTGCAGTAGGGAGATGACATCTTCACCCCTGAGACATCTGGAACAGGATCTTATGAGGAGTGGGCCAAGATACCTGCAGTCTGGAGAAGACACCTTTACACCTGAGACAGGTGGAGCAGGTTCTTATGAGGAGTGGGCCAAGATACCTGCAGTCTGGAGAAGACACCTTCACACCTGAGACAGGTGGAGCAGGTTCTTATGAGGAGTGGGCCAAGATACCTGCAGTCTGGAGAAGACACCCTTACACCTGACACAGCTGGAGCAGGATCTTATGAGGAGTGGGCCAAGATACCTGCAGTCTGGAGAAGACACCCTTACACCTGAGACAGCTGGAGCAGGATCTTATGAGGAGTGAGCCAAGATACCTGCAGTCTGGAGAGGACACCCTTACACCTGAGAAAGCTGGAGCAGGATCTTATGAGGAGTGGGCCAAGATACCTGCAGTCTGGAGAAGACTCCTTCACACCTGAGAAAGCTGGAGCAGGATCTTATGAGGAGTAGGACAAGATACCTGCAGTCTGGAGAGGACACCCTTACACCTGAGACAGCTGGAGCAGGATCTTATGATATCACAGTGACTGCTTAATAGGGTTATGCAAGAAAATGCGAAGTTGAAGAACCAACATCTCTGTTCAGGACAGGTTCATTATTTTGTTTTTCAGAACGATTCTGTTGAACCACAATTTAGAAGCGAAGTCCGATTAGCTTCAGTGAATTTTCGGTACGTTGTTATTCATTTTTACTATTGTCAGTGACAAGTTATATCATAGAGCATTGTGGGTTTGTCTGGCTCTAATGGAAAGGACCAACAATTTTGTCCCCATCTGTTTGTTGACTTTAATGGCCGGTGACAGCTCATCTATAGGTTATACTTGGGGCCCTATTATTGCTCCTTTATATTGGTCCTCAGTGAAGCCTCTGGGCCTTATAACAGATGGATTTGCACCTACAGTTTTATTGTGATACATTTGCCTTATATGACCCCAATGTCACTGAGCTGCTATGCAAATCCTGATTCTCATTTCCATGGTGGTAACAGAAGACTCTTTCACCTCTGTCCCCCCCCGTTGGCTGTCCGGGCATGCTGGGAGTTGTAGTTTTGCAACATCTGGAGGTCCGCAGGTTGAAGACCACTGTTCTAGACTAAGGACTCGCGGCTTGTGCTATATAGAAGAGAATATAGGATTAATTTATCCAGGACGCTGCAAGGGGCAACGTGATAGAGCCGGGGGGCCGCGGGGTCATACGCCTGGTAACCCTAGTACTACCTGCCTGTACATTCTCATTAGTGGACGCGTCTTCTCTCTATTGTTCTAAGGAACATGTGAGGCACTGACATAGGTGCCAGCGTGGAAGTTGGCATTTAGGGAAGTACGGGAGAGGAAGACTTCATATCATTTTAACCCATTTAATGCCCAATGCAGGGCACCATTAGTGCTTATTCATTTACAAATTGTATGACTTATAAGTAAATATGATGAAGAGATAACAGTATTATAATAGATAGATATGAGATAGATAGATAGATGTATATGAGATAGATACAGTAGATAGATAGATAGATATGAGATAGATAGATAGGAGATAGATAGATAGATAGATATGAGATAGATAGATATATATGAGATAGATAGATGTATATGAGATAGATACAGTAGATAGATAGATAGATATGAGATAGATAGATAGGAGATAGATAGATAGATAGATATGACATAGATATGAGATAGATAGATAGATAGATAGATGAGATAGATATAAAGAAATGGCAGCACTCGGGTATCCAGGTGAAAAAATAACCTGGCTTTATTCACCAAACATCATGTGCGACGTTTCGGCTGCCTCTATTCACCATACCTAGATATGAGATAGATAGATATGAGATAGATAGATATGAGATAGATAGATGATAGATAGATATTAGATAGATAGATATGAGATAGATAGATATGAGATAGATAGATGATAGATAGATATGAGATAGATAGATAGATAGATATGAGATAGATAGATAGATAGATAGATAGATAGATAGATGGATATGAGATAGATAGATGGATAGATAGATAGATAGATATGAGATAGATAGATAGATATGTGATAGATAGATAGATATGAGATAGATGATAGATAGATATTAGATAGATATGAGATAGATAGATAGATAGATATGTGATAAATAGATATGAGATAGATAGATAGATAGATATGAGATAGATAGATATGAGATAGATATGAGATAGATAGATATGAGATAGATAGATATGAGATAGATAGATATGAGATAGATAGATAGATATGAGATAAATAGATAGATATGAGATAGATAGATAGATAGATAGATATGAGATAAATATATATGAGAGAGATAGATAGATAGATATGAGAGAGATAGATAGATATGAGATAGATAGATATGAGAGAGATAGATAGATATGAGATAGATAGATATGAGAGAGATAGATAGATATGAGATAGATAGATAGATATGAGATAGATAGATATGAGATAGATAGATAGATATGAGCGAGATAGATAGATAGATATGAGATAGATAGATAGGATTTGTTTTTTCAGGGGAGAGGGGCAGGCTTTACTTTTACTGTATCTCAGGATGAAAAATCACTAAATGAAGAGGAAAAACATAGGTGAAGATGTAAACATGATAAATATTCTACAGAATTCTGAATATTACATATAAATCAAGGTCAACCAGTAAAACAAGTTACTTCGCATAACATGGAGGAGCAGATGTTACCTCGCCGGCCCTGAGAATATTCAGTTATAGAGAAGGTTCACACTAACAATAGGGAATTGCATATATGGGGACTAGAGATAAGTGAACCGACCCAATAAAACCCATAGGAAGTTGGGCCAGAACTTTGCATGGCTAGAACTTTAACTTCAGGCAGTTCAGTTTAGCAGAACCTGCTAAAATAACATCAGTCACATGGTAGAAAGAAGAAGCAGGAATGATCACATGACCTAAGGGATTCCCATAATTACTTTAAAACAGCTCTCCCAGCCAATAAGAAGGCAGTATAGGGGTGATGTCAAAGCTACTATAAAAGCCTATAAACATTGCTTAAGCAGCCATTTTAGAGAAAGCAGGTGGTAGATGAAGATCTCTCTGAGGGACACTTAGCAGTGAACAACACAGATAGTTGTAGTAAAGCAGCAAAGAACGTTCTGCATCTGTTCAGTCAGTGCAATATCATTAGAAGTTAATTGTGACAGTTCATTTCTGTTTTAGACTGATTGCAAAAATCCCAATAAAGGGTTTTGTGTCAGCTTTATGCAGATTGAAAGTATTAAGAAATTTGCAACTCATCCCACCCCTCAGCGCATGGACTGGAAGGGGGCACCACCCTCAAACAGAGCAGTACAAGAGAAGATGCAAAATGGAGATGCAAAATGTTAAAAAGATCATAGTAAACGGTACAACCAATAGTATACAGAAGGGTTGTGCAGTGAAGACCAATATAAAGTGCTACCTTTACCTTAAACTTGGGATGCATTGCTCACCAAAAATAGGTGGTCCTAATGTCTGTCCCTGATGTAGTGACCCTTCTTGGCAGATAGAGTGCTTGCTCAAAAAGAGCGATGCTATGCAGGAACCTACCCCAGTTGGGACTGAAATGTCCCTGACCTCCCTACATGTTTCTTCTAGTGGTAAATACATGATTCCTCAGGGGAGCAATAGTTGGAATATAAAGCATGCAAAAAGTAATTAACTACACTTATAGGAAAGTAGTAGTGTAACCACAAAGCCATAGAAAAAAGCACTCAGCGCTTTGCAGGAACCTACCCCAGTTGTGCCCTAGATCTCCCTCACCTCCCTATGTGTTTCCTTCTGTGGTGAAGACAGGATTCCTCAGGGGAGTACTAGTGTGGATACAAATATATAAAGCTTTACAAGTAGTTAACTTCACTTATGGAGAAGTAGTAGTATAATAACAATGCCATAGTATAACAGACTACAGCTATGATGGAACATACTCCCTACATGTTTTCTCCTCTGGTGAATACAGGATTCCTCAGGGGAGCACGTGTGTGGATACAAATATATCAATCAAGCTTAAAAAAAAGTAGTTAATGACTCTTATGATAAAGTAGTAGTGTAACAACAAAGCCATAGAATGAAGGGAACTCAGTAAGCAACGTCACAGACTATAAACCAACAACGTCCTGTCTAACATGTTTCTTCAAAATCATCAGGAGCTCAAGAGACGACAAAATGACAGGATAATTATAACCGCCATCACCGATGTGTTATGAACGTTGCACAAATTAAGCAATGGGCTAAACAAGTTATAGCAGAGGGAGAAAACAATACACCGACGGTGCAATACTCTTGGGGATGTCGGATGGCGCTGGCCGCCGCAGCCAAAGCTCTATAGCAGTGGTCTCCAACCTGCGGACCTCCAGATGTTGCAAAACTACAACTCCCAGCATGCCCGGACAGCCGTTGGCTGTCCGGGCATGCTGGGAGTTGTAGTTTTGCAACATCTGGAGGTCCGCAGGTTGAGGACCACTGCTCTATAGGAGGTGATTGTACCATGAAGGAAGATGATGACATCCTCCAGCCAAGGACAAGTACCACAAGTACCACGGATGTTCTGACTTCATACTCATCATTTTTGGCTGCTGTGCATTACAGGGTAGATCGATCATGTGATTTGCACAGGATTGCATTACCTTGCCTGTGAGTTGCACCATCGCTGTATTGGCTTATTCCGTGCTATAACTTGTTTAGCGTTCACTGTATATCAATGATGGCGGTAATTATTGTTTTGACATATTTTGAGTTACTGCTGATGTTATATGTTGTTCATTGATTTGCCTGTTACCCTGATTGCTGAGCCCTTTATTGTATGGTGTTGTGTTTCCACCATTACTTCTCCATACGGGTGCTTCACTACTTTCTTTGTGGCTGGCGCTGTTATGGGGGCGGATTCTGTTATGAGGTAACTGTGCCTGGTACACAGCGGCTCACTTACAGTGGTTTGGTTAGCTATTATTGGAGCAGGATCAGTACAGGATAAGTAATGTAATGTATGTACACAGTGACCTCACCAGCAGAATAGTGAGTACAGCTCTGGGGTATAATACAGGATATAACTTAGGATCAGTACAGGATAAGTAATGTAATGTATGTACACAGTGACCTCGCCAGCAGAATAGTGAGTACGGCTCTGGAGTATAATACAGGTTATAACTCAGGACCAGTACAGGATAAGTAATGTAATGTATGTACACAGTGACCTCACCAGCAGAATAGTGAGTACAGCTCTGGAGTATAATACAGGATATAACTCAGGATCAGTACGGGATAAGTAATGTAATGTATGTACACAGTGACCTCACCAGCAGAATAGTGAGTACAGCTCTGGGGTATAATACAGGATATAACTCAGGATCAGTACAGGATAAGTAATGTAATGTATGTACACAGTGACCCCACCAGCAGAATAGTGAGTACAGCTCTGGGGTATAATACAGGATATAACTCAGGATCAGTACAGGATAAGTAATGTAATGTATATACACAGTGACCTCACCAGCAGAATAGTGAGTACAGCTCTGGAGTATAATACAGGATATAACTCAGGATCAGTACAGGATAAGTAATGTAATGTATGTACACAGTGACCTCACCAGCAGAATAGTGAGTACAGCTCTGGAGTATAATACAGGATATAACTCAGGATCAGTACAGGATAAGTAATGTAATGTATGTACACAGTGACCTCACCAGCAGAATAGTGAGTACAGCTCTGGAGTATAATACAGGATATAACTCAGGATCAGTACAGGATAAGTAATGTAATGTATGTACACAGTGACCTCACCAGCAGAATAGTGAGTACAGCTCTGGTGTATAATACAGGATATAACTCAGGATCAGTACAGGATAAGTAATGTAATGAATGTACACAGTGACCTCACCAGCAGAATAGTGAGTACAGCTCTGGGGTATAATACAGGATATAACTCAGGATCAGTGCAGGATAAGTAATGTAATGTATGTACACAGTGACCTCACCAGCAGAATAGTGAGTACAGCTCTGGAGTATAATAAAGGATATAACCCAGGATCAGTAGAGGATAAGTAATGTAATGTATGTACACAGTGACCTCACCAGCAGAATAGTGAGTACAGCTCTGGTGTATAATACAGGATATAACTCAGGATCAGTACAGGATAAGTAATGTAATGTATGTACACAGTGACCTCACCAGCAGAATAGTGAGTACAGCTCTGGTGTATAATACAGGATATAACTCAGGATCAGTACAGGATAAGTAATGTAATGTATGTACACAGTGACCTCACCAGCAGAATAGTGAGTACAGCTCTGGAGTATAATTGTCACGATGCCGGCTGGCAGGTAGTGGATCCTCTGTGCCAGAGAGGGATTGGCGTGGACCGTGCTAGAGGATCGGTTCTAAGTCACTACTGGTTTTCACCAGAGCCCGCCGCAAAGCGGGATGGTCTTGCTGCGGCGGTAGTGACCAGGTCGTATCCCCTAGCAACGGCTCAACCTCTCTGGCTGCTGAAGATAGGCGCGGTACAAGGGAGTAGACAGAAGCAAGGTCGGACGTAGCAGAAGGTCGGGGCAGGCAGCAAGGATCGTAGTCAGGGGCAACGGCAGAAGGTCTGGAATCACAGGCAAGGAACACACAAGGAACGCTTTCACTGGCACTAGGGCAACAAGATCCGGCGAGGGAGTGAAGGGGAAGTGAGGTGATATAGGGAAGTGCACAGGTGTAAACACTAATTGGAACCACTGCACCAATCAGCGGTGCAGTGGCCCTTTAAATCGCAAAGACCCGGCGCGCGCGCGCCCTAGGGAGCGGGGCCGCGCGCGCCGGGACAGAACTGACGGGGAGCGAGTAAGGTACGGGAGCCGGGGTGCGCATCGCGAGCGGGCGCTACCCGCATCGCGAATCGCATCCCGGCCGGAGGTAGTAACGCAGCGCCCCGGGTCCGTGGAACCGACCGGGGCGCTGCAGTGAGGGAAGTGTAGCGAGCGCTCCGGGGAGGAGCGGGGACCCGGAGCGCTCGGCGTAACAGTACCCCCCCCCTTGGGTCTCCCCCTCTTCTTGGGGCCTGAGAACCTGAGGATCAGACTTTTGTCCAGGATATTGTCCTCAGGTTCCCAGGACCTCTCTTCTGGACCACAACCCTCCCAATCCACTAAAAAAAAAGTTCTTCCCCTGACCTTTTTAGAGGCCAAAATCTCTTTGACAGAGAAGATGTCCGAGGAGCCGGAAACAGGAGTGTGAGGAACAGATTTAGGAGAAAAACGGTTGAGGATGAGAGGTTTAAGAAGAGAGACGTGAAAGGCATTAGGGATACGAAGAGAAGGAGGAAGAAGAAGTTTGTAAGAGACAGGATTAATTTGACACAAAACTTTAAAAGGACCAAGATAGCGTGGTCCCAACTTATAGCTCGGGACACGGAAACGGACATATTTAGCGGAGAGCCATACCTTGTCTCCAGGGGAAAAAATGGGAGGAGCTCTTCTTTTCTTATCTGCGAATCTCTTCATGCGAGAAGAAGCCTGTAAGAGAGAATTTTGGGTCTCTTTCCATATGGTGGAAAGATCACGAGAAATTTCATCCACAGCGGGCAGACCAGAGGGCAAGGGGGTAGGGAGGGGGGGAAGAGGGTGACGGCCGTACACCACGAAAAACGGAGATTTGGAGGAAGATTCAGAGATTCTGAAATTATACGAGAATTCGGCCCAAGGTAGAAGATCTGCCCAGTCATCCTGGCGGGAGGAAACAAAATGTCGTAAATAGTCACCCAAGATCTGGTTAATTCTCTCTACTTGTCCATTGGATTGAGGATGGTATGCAGAAGAAAAATTTAATTTAATCTTGAGTTGTTTACAGAGAGCCCTCCAGAATTTAGACACAAATTGGACGCCTCTATCCGAGACGATCTGTGTAGGCAACCCGTGAAGACGAAAAATGTGTACAAAAAATTGTTTAGCCAACTGAGGCGCTGAAGGAAGACCAGGAAGAGGGATGAAATGTGCCATTTTGGAGAATCGATCAACGACCACCCAAATAACAGTGTTGCCATGGGATGGGGGTAAGTCAGTAATAAAATCCATACCAATCAGAGACCAAGGTTGTTCGGGGACAGGTAGAGGATGAAGAAAACCAGCGGGCTTCTGGCGAGGAGTCTTATCCCGGGCACAGATAGTGCAGGCTCGCACAAAGTCCACCACATCAGTCTCTAGAGTCGGCCACCAATAGAAGCGAGAGATGAGTTGCACAGATTTCTTGATGCCCGCATGACCTGCGAGATGGGAGGAGTGACCCCATTTGAGGATCCCAAGGCGTTGGCGTGGAGAAACAAAGGTCTTTCCTGGAGGAGTTTGCCTGATGGAGGCTGGAGAAGTGGAAATCAGGCAGTCAGGAGGAATGATGTGTTGAGGAGAGAGTTCAATTTCAGAGGCATCTGAGGAACGAGAGAGAGCATCGGCCCTAATGTTTTTATCAGCAGGCCGAAAGTGAATTTCAAAATTAAATCGGGCAAAGAACAGAGACCACCTGGCCTGACGAGGATTCAGCCGTTGGGCAGACTGGAGGTAGGAGAGGTTCTTGTGATCGGTGTAAATAATAACTGGAAATCTTGATCCCTCCAGCAGATGCCTCCATTCCTCAAGTGCTAATTTAATGGCTAGAAGCTCTCGATCCCCGATGGAGTAGTTCCTCTCCGCCGGAGAGAAGGTCCTGGAAAAAAAACCACAAGTAACAGCATGCCCGGAAGAGTTTTTTTGTAGAAGGACAGCTCCAGCTCCCACTGAGGAGGCATCAACCTCCAATAGGAAGGGTTTAGATGGGTCAGGTCTGGAGAGCACGGGAGCCGAAGAAAAGGCAGACTTGAGTCGTTTAAAGGCGTCTTCCGCTTGAGGAGGCCAAGACTTGGGATCGGCATTTTTTTTTGTTAAAGCCACAATAGGAGCCACAATGGTAGAAAAATGTGGAATAAATTGCCTGTAATAATTGGCGAACCCCAAAAAACGTTGGATGGCACGGAGTCCGGAGGGGCGTGGCCAATCTAAGACGGCAGAGAGTTTATCTGGGTCCATTTGTAGTCCCTGGCCAGAGACCAAGTATCCTAGAAAAGGAAGAGATTGGCATTCAAACAGACATTTCTCTATTTTGGCATAGAGTTGATTATCACGAAGTCTCTGAAGAACCATACGGACATGCTGGCGGTGTTCTTCAAGATTGGCAGAAAAAATCAGGATATCGTCCAGATATACAACAACACAGGAGTATAGTAGATCACGAAAAATTTCATTAACAAAGTCTTGGAAGACGGCAGGGGCGTTGCATAGACCAAAGGGCATGACCAGATACTCAAAGTGTCCATCTCTGGTGTTAAATGCCGTTTTCCATTCATCCCCCTCTCTGATGCGGATGAGATTATAAGCACCTCTTAAGTCCAGTTTGGTAAAAATATGGGCACCTTGGAGACGATCAAAGAGTTCAGAGATGAGGGGTAGGGGGTAGCGGTTCTTAACCGTGATTTTATTAAGACCGCGGTAGTCAATGCAAGGACGTAGAGAGCCATCTTTTTTGGACACAAAGAAAAATCCGGCTCCGGCAGGAGAGGAGGATTTACGGATAAAGCCCTTTTTTAAATTTTCTTGGACGTATTCAGACATGGCAAGAGTCTCTGGGACGGACAGAGGATAGATTCTGCCCCGGGGTGGAGTAGTGCCCGGGAGGAGGTCAATGGGACAATCATAAGGCCTGTGAGGAGGTAGAGTCTCAGCTTGTTTTTTGCAAAAAACGTCCGCAAAGTCCATATAGGCCTTAGGGAGACTGGTTACATGAGGAAGCACAGGGACACGGCAAGGTTTACTGGGAACCGGTTTTAAGCAGTCCTTGGAACAAGAGGGCCCCCAACTCTTGATCTCCCCAGTGGACCAATCCAGGATTGGGGAATGGAGTTGAAGCCAGGGAAGTCCAAGAAGGATTTCAGAAGTGCAATTGGGGAGGACCAACAGTTCAATCCTCTCGTGATGAGATCCGATGCACATTAGAAGGGGCTCCGTGCGGAAACGTATAGTACAGTCCAATCTTTCATTGTTTACACAATTGATGTAGAGGGGTCTGGCGAGACTGGTCAGCGGGATGTTGAACCTGTTGACGAGAGAGGCTAAGATGAAATTTCCTGCAGATCCGGAGTCCAAGAAGGCCACAGCAGAGAAGGAGAAGGCAGAGGCAGACATCCGCACAGGCACAGTAAGACGTGGAGAAGCAGAGTAGACATCAAGGACTGTCTCACCTTTGTGCGGAGTCAGCGGACGTCTTTCCAGGCGGGGAGGACGGATAGGACAATCCTTCAGGAAGTGTTCGGTACTAGCACAGTACAGGCAGAGATTCTCCATGCGGCGTCGTGTCCTCTCTTGGGGTGTCAGGCGAGACCGGTCGACCTGCATAGCCTCCACGGCGGGAGGCACAGGAACAGATTGCAGGGGACCAGAGGAGAGAGGAGCCGGGGAGAAGAAACGCCTCGTGCGAACAGAGTCCATATCCTGGCGGAGCTCCTGACGCCGTTCGGAAAAACGCATGTCAATGCGAGTGGCAAGATGGATGAGTTCATGTAGGTTAGCAGGGATTTCTCGTGCGGCCAGAACATCTTTAATGTTGCTGGATAGGCCTTTTTTAAAGGTCGCGCAGAGTGCCTCATTATTCCAGGATAATTCTGAAGCAAGGGTACGGAACTGTACGGCATACTCGCCAACGGAAGAATTACCCTGGACCAGGTTCAACAGGGCAGTCTCAGCAGAAGAGGCTCGGGCAGGTTCCTCAAAGACACTTCGAATTTCCGAGAAGAAGGAGTGTACAGAGGCAGTGACGGGGTCATTGCGGTCCCAGAGCGGTGTGGCCCAAGCCAGGGCTTTTCCAGACAGCAGGCTGACTACGAAAGCCACCTTAGACCTTTCAGTGGGGAACTGGTCCGACATCATCTCCAAGTGTAATGAACATTGGGAAAGAAAGCCACGGCAAAACTTAGAGTCCCCATCAAATTTATCCGGCAAGGATAGTCGTATTCCAGAAGCGGCCACTCGCTGCGGAGGAGGTACAGGAGCTGGCGGAGGAGATGATTGCTGGAGCTGTGGTAGTAACTGTTGTAGCATAACAGTCAGTTGAGACAGCTGTTGGCCTTGTTGCGCAATCTGTTGTGACTGCTGGGCGACCACCGTGGTGAGGTCAGCGACAACTGGCAGAGGAACTTCAGCGGGATCCATGGCCGGATCTACTGTCACGATGCCGGCTGGCAGGTAGTGGATCCTCTGTGCCAGAGAGGGATTGGCGTGGACCGTGCTAGAGGATCGGTTCTAAGTCACTACTGGTTTTCACCAGAGCCCGCCGCAAAGCGGGATGGTCTTGCTGCGGCGGTAGTGACCAGGTCGTATCCCCTAGCAACGGCTCAACCTCTCTGGCTGCTGAAGATAGGCGCGGTACAAGGGAGTAGACAGAAGCAAGGTCGGACGTAGCAGAAGGTCGGGGCAGGCAGCAAGGATCGTAGTCAGGGGCAACGGCAGAAGGTCTGGAATCACAGGCAAGGAACACACAAGGAACGCTTTCACTGGCACTAGGGCAACAAGATCCGGCGAGGGAGTGAAGGGGAAGTGAGGTGATATAGGGAAGTGCACAGGTGTAAACACTAATTGGAACCACTGCACCAATCAGCGGTGCAGTGGCCCTTTAAATCGCAAAGACCCGGCGCGCGCGCGCCCTAGGGAGCGGGGCCGCGCGCGCCGGGACAGAACTGACGGGGAGCGAGTAAGGTACGGGAGCCGGGGTGCGCATCGCGAGCGGGCGCTACCCGCATCGCGAATCGCATCCCGGCCGGAGGTAGTAACGCAGCGCCCCGGGTCCGTGGAACCGACCGGGGCGCTGCAGTGAGGGAAGTGTAGCGAGCGCTCCGGGGAGGAGCGGGGACCCGGAGCGCTCGGCGTAACAATAATAAAGGATATAACCCAGGATCAGTAGAGGATAAGTAATGTAATGTATGTACACAGTGACCTCACCAGCAGAATAGTGAGTACAGCTCTGGAGTATAATACAGGATATAACTCAGGATCAGTACAGGACAAGTAATGTAATGTATGTACACAGTGACCTCACCAGCAGAATAGTGAGTACAGCTCTGGAGTATAATACAGGATATAACTCAGGATCAGTACGGGATAAGTAATGTAATGTATGTACACAGTGACCTCACCAGCAGAATAGTGAGTACAGCTCTGGGGTATAATACAGGATATAACTCAGGATCAGTACAGGATAAGTAATGTAATGTATGTACACAGTGACCCCACCAGCAGAATAGTGAGTACAGCTCTGGGGTATAATACAGGATATAACTCAGGATCAGTACAGGATAAGTAATGTAATGTATATACACAGTGACCTCACCAGCAGAATAGTGAGTACAGCTCTGGAGTATAATACAGGATATAACTCAGGATCAGTACAGGATAAGTAATGTAATGTATGTACACAGTGACCTCACCAGCAGAATAGTGAGTACAGCTCTGGAGTATAATACAGGATATAACTCAGGATCAGTACAGGATAAGTAATGTAATGTATGTACACAGTGACCTCACCAGCAGAATAGTGAGTACAGCTCTGGAGTATAATACAGGATATAACTCAGGATCAGTACAGGATAAGTAATGTAATGTATGTACACAGTGACCTCACCAGCAGAATAGTGAGTACAGCTCTGGTGTATAATACAGGATATAACTCAGGATCAGTACAGGATAAGTAATGTAATGAATGTACACAGTGACCTCACCAGCAGAATAGTGAGTACAGCTCTGGGGTATAATACAGGATATAACTCAGGATCAGTGCAGGATAAGTAATGTAATGTATGTACACAGTGACCTCACCAGCAGAATAGTGAGTACAGCTCTGGAGTATAATAAAGGATATAACCCAGGATCAGTAGAGGATAAGTAATGTAATGTATGTACACAGTGACCTCACCAGCAGAATAGTGAGTACAGCTCTGGTGTATAATACAGGATATAACTCAGGATCAGTACAGGATAAGTAATGTAATGTATGTACACAGTGACCTCACCAGCAGAATAGTGAGTACAGCTCTGGTGTATAATACAGGATATAACTCAGGATCAGTACAGGATAAGTAATGTAATGTATGTACACAGTGACCTCACCAGCAGAATAGTGAGTACAGCTCTGGAGTATAATAAAGGATATAACCCAGGATCAGTAGAGGATAAGTAATGTAATGTATGTACACAGTGACCTCACCAGCAGAATAGTGAGTACAGCTCTGGAGTATAATACAGGGTATAACTCAGGATCAGTACAGGACAAGTAATGTAATGTATGTACACAGTGACCTCACCAGCAGAATAGTGAGTACAGCTCTGGAGTATAATACAGGATATAACTCAGGATCAGTACAGGATAAGTAATGTAATGTATGTGCACAGTGACCTCACCAGCAGAATAGTGAGTGCTTCTCTAAAGTATAATCCAGAATATAACTCAGGATCAGTAGACAGAGGCAATGTATGGCTGTCTTTTTATTTTTTATAATAATAGTCATAATTTCTGTCCTCAGTGCCTGCAAACCCCGTCATCTCGGGACTTCGCCCTCATTCTGCGCCCGCCCTGTGTATATGACACTGTCCAGCTGACACACAACCCCTCGCGCTGCCGTCCTCCTCTGATGTCAGTTCCCATTGTTACTCTCGAAGTCACAAGCAGTCACCGGGCAGCATTTCAAGAAGCACAATGGGGATTGTGTGCGAGTGTTTTCCTCTGCCAGACTGTTTTTGTATAAACATCTATTGATAGCCTGATATGGTGCCCGGCTCCCTCACCCACAGTCCGCTCCCACAAGGATAAAGACGTTACATTGGACTGTGTGCCCTTTAAGATGCCAATTTAGTGTGTTTTGCAACAGCTGGAGGCGCACCAGTTGGGAAACACTGCCCTTTAGGTTCCTAGATGCACAGACCTTTTGGGTAGGGTCACACGTAACGGATCCGCAGCATATTTTACGCTGTGGATCCGCCGGTGACCCGACCCATTTTGTGCCTCCAGCTGTTGCCACCCCCGTTCCTCCGCCTCGCTCTGCCCCTGGCCTGCTCGCAGCAGCAATCCGTGGCTACGCCACGAGCAGCCACACAGGTTACCTGCG
Source organism: Hyla sarda (assembly GCF_029499605.1). Taxonomy (NCBI): domain Eukaryota; kingdom Metazoa; phylum Chordata; class Amphibia; order Anura; family Hylidae; genus Hyla; species Hyla sarda. The sequence continues at coordinate 12,430,613 of NC_079198.1, read as the reverse complement.
AGTCGGCGAATGCACTCTGACATCGCAGAGCAGCCGCGATGTCTGAGTGGACTCGACGACTCGCAGGCCACCTGTGTGGCTGCTCCTAGCGGCAGATTGCCACTGCGAGGTCGGCCAGGGGCGGAGCGAGGTGGGGGAACTGGGGTGGCAACAGCTGGAGGCACAAAATGGGTCAGGTCAACGGCGGATCCGCAGCGTAAAATATGCTGCGGATGCGTTACTTGTGACCCTATCCTTAGGGTGCGTTCACACTGCGGATATCTCGCTCAATCTCCACTCACAGAATTCAGCGAGCGGTATCCAGCCTGGCAGCCGCCGGCGGTGGTAGGACTGCGCGGCACTGCGACCTCACCATTGACGGCTGGGCAGCGCTCGAGGAATTCCACTCAAAGAATGAGCATGTTCTTTCTTTGAGCCTAATTGTCCGCCGCTGAAATTGCTCAGTGTGAACGGGTCTCGCGGAAAACCTATTCACACTGATGTTAAAGTTCCCCGCGCGTAATTCCGCTAGCAGAATTCCACCCGCGGAATTACGTAGTGTAAACGCACCCTTATACCTATACATGCATTTATAATATAGTATCTCTGTATATGTACGAACGTCCCCCACTGACGCTGCAATAACCTATAAGACCCAAAGGGTGTTATCCAGGAGTATAAAAAACAGAGCTGATTTCTTTCAAAAAACAGCACCACGCCTGCCATCTGGCTGTGCGTGGTATTACAACGTGCCTCATGTCACTTTACTGGAACTGACCTGCAATACCATACACAACCTGAGAACAGGTATGGTGCTGTTTTGGGAAGAAATTAGCTCTAGTTTTCTTATCCCATGTTGCCTTACCAAAATGGCGGCAAGTCTCACCGGATCCTCCATGGTTGGGAGATATTTGGGGACCCCAGGACAGGTGTGGTGCTGTTTTTGGAAGAAATTAGCGTTTTTTCTTATCCTGTGTTGCCTATCCGGGACGGCGGGTTGTTCCGCCGGATCCTGGACGGTTGGGAATAATTTAGGATGTTCCGCAGGATCCTGGATGTTTGGGAAGAATATGGCAACCCCCAGCACCTCAAACGGGCTGTCCCACACTGAGCTGCAATACCACACACAACCTGAGGACAAGTGTGGCGCTGTTTTTGGAAGAAATTTGCTCTGTTTTTCTTATCCCATGTTGCCTTCCCGATATGGCGGCATGTCCTGCCGGATCCTGGATGGTTGGGAATAATTTGGCAACTCCCAGCTTAGTTGCACCTCAAACGGGCTGCTCCACACTGAGGTGCAATACCACACACAACCTGCGGACAGGGGTGGCGCTGTTTTTGGAAGAAAATATTTGTTTCTTTTTTTAACCCTGGATATTCAGGGTTCACACTGGCATAATATGTGTCCGACATACTCACAAGTCATGTCCTGAGCATGGATCTTTAATACAGGGAGAGGTTACGCTAGGTCACCAATCTGTGGACCTCCAGCTGTTGCAAAACTACAACTCTCAGCATGCCCGGACAGCCAACGGCTGTCCGGGCATGCTGGGAGTTGTAGTTTTGCAACAGCCGTTGGCTGTCTGGGCATGCTGGGAGTTGTAGCTTTGCAACAGCTGGAGGTCCACAATTTGGAGACCACGGACCTAGGGGGACCACGTATACAAAGACACCGGTCTATTATCTGACTACAAAAATGTCACCTCAAACGTATGTCACTCAAACCATATAGGACACGTATGGAGCTGGATGGGACAGAACAGGCAGAAAATCTCAAGAGGAACCACAGAAACCGCAGTCAAAGCAGCGCAACCTATATACAGATGCAGCAGAGCTGAGTGTGTCATTTCCTATGTGCATGGTTAAAGCAATGCAAAAAGTTTACCTGCCATCTTAAAGTTGGGTTAAAGGGGTTATCCAGGAAAAAACTTTATACATTATATATATATCAACTGGCTGCAGAAAGTTAAACAGATTTGTAAATTACTTCTATAAAAAAAAAAAATATTAATCCTTTCAGTACTTATGAGCTGCTGAAGTTGAGTTGTTCTTTTCTGTCTAAGAGCTGTGCTTGAATTTGGTCTCCTGTCAGGTTGGGAGGAGACCAAACGAACTGTTTAACTTGTGTAGAGAACAGAACAGAGCCACCTAGTGTCTCAGGAACGTGTCTCGGGAACTGTCCAGAGCAGAAGCAAATCCCCATAGCAAACCTCTTGCAAACCTACTCTGTGCAGTTCCCGAGACAAGCAGAGATGTCAGCAGAGAGCACAGAAAAGAACAACTCAACTTCAGCAGCTGATAATTATTGGAAGGATTAAGATTTTTTTTTATGGAAGTAATTTACAAATCTTTTTAAATTTCTGGAGCCAGTTGATATAGGTATATATATATATATATATATATATATATATATATATATATATATATGTATATAAAAGTTTTTTCCTGCAATAACCCTTTAAAGGGTTACTCCGGTGGAAAACTATTTTTTTTTTAATCAACTGGTACCAGTAAGTTAAACAGATTTGTAAATGACTTCTATTAAAAAAAAAATCTTAATCCTTCCAGTACTTATTAGCTGCTGAATACTACAGAGGAAATTCTTTTCTTTTTGGAACACAGAGCTCTCTGCTGACATCACAAGCACAGTGCTCTCTGCTGACATCACAAGCACAGTGCTCTCTGCTGACACCTCTGTCCATTTTAAGAACTGTCCAGAGTAGGAGAAAATCCCCATAGCAAACATAGGCAGCTTTGGACAGTTCCTAAAATGGACAGAGGTGTCAGCAGAGAGCACTGTGCTTGTGATGTCAGCAGAGAGCTCTGTGTTCCAAAAAGAAAAGAATTTCCTCTGTAGTATTCAGCAGCTAATAAGTACTGGAAGGATTAAGAATTTTTTAATAGAAGTGATTTACAAATCTGTTTAACTTTCTGGCACCAGCTGATTAAAAAAAAAAAAGTTTTCCACCGGAGTACCCCTTTAACTTCGAGAAACAGCGCCACTCACGTCCTCAGGTCGTGTGTGGTATCGCAGTTCAGTACCACCGAAGTAACTGAAGCCAAGTTGTAGTACTGCACACAACCTGAAGACAGGGGCGGTGCTGTTTTTGGAAGTAAACAGTTATTTCTAATCCTATATATACAATGCAAGCAACAAGCCCCGTTACATAGTTGTGCCAAATGACAAACTCACGTATGGACCCTCTAATAAACTCAGCGCAGCTACATCTGTTCAAAAACAAATAGTATCTTTCTAAATAACCTGTATACATGGTGAGGAGGGGTCAGATCTTACGTCTTAGGATATATACTTGCGACTACTAAGGCTGCATTATTCACATCTCGTTTTTGCGATACGGTTGCCGTATTCGGTTTCATTGAAAAAAAACGAATCGAACCGTATTGCAAACCGTATATATAGACATTTCATTGTAAACCGTATGCAAAATGTATCAGGTTCTGTACGTTTTGCATCATTTACGGGTTTATACGGTTTTTAACGGTACACCAAACCGCAGTCTACTACTCCTGGTCAAAAACCATATCCAACCTGTATACGGTTATTTTAAAATGGAGTTCTGTGGTAACCGTATTGAACCGTATGTGCGTACGGTTACATCCAGTTTGCACAATACTGTTTTTCATATATATTTTTTTATTTATTTTTTTTTTTTTATTTTTTGGGGGGGGGGGGATTTTTTTTTGAAAATTCAATAAAAAAAAAGAACTTTATTTAAAATGTTGACAAACATAAAACCGTATCCATTTTTCCCCCCCAAGGAAAACGTATTAAAACGTATGCAAACGGACATCCGTATACGGTTTAAAAACGTGAGGAGGCATATACGGTTGCATACGTTTCGGTCCGGTTTGGAGACATAGGTTTTTTTGTACAGAAACGGGATACGGGACCCGTATTGCAAAAACGAGATGTGAATGCAGCTTAAGAAGCAGGAAGAGAGAGAAAGAAGATACGAGTTTACGAGTTTACGCTTTTTTGAGGCTGCAGCGTCTGTGCGTAGTAAAGTGTCGAAAAACTGCTACTTTATGTATAAAAGAGAAAAGATACAGATGCTGAAAAGTTGCAGTGCTGATTCCATGGCTGCGGCGTCTGGGCATAGTAATAAGTCATTATTATAATAAGTAAGTGAACCTGCAGTCCCATGTAAAACCAGATGACAAATTCAGTTTTGCTACACCTTGTCATAGGTCAGTGGGTCTTTATTTTTAATCTTTTTCTTGCAGAAGACTTGGCATCGCCTTTCGTGATCGTACGTTGCAGATAATTCGTCTCTGCGTCGAGATCTGATGATTAGTATCCGGTTCAGCTCTGCTACGTTTTCTAAGACGTAACAGTAACACCACACTACAACCCCGCAATCGTGTACGAATTCCTCTACATATGTCATCACCGGGTGCCCATCATTCAGGGCTATGGATTAAAGGGGTACTCCGGTGAAAACCTTTTTTCTTTTAAATCAACTGGTGGCAGAAAGTTAAACATATTTGTAAATGACTTCTATTAAAAAATCTTAACCCTTTCAGTACTTATTAGCTGCTGAATGCTACAGAGGAAATTCCTTTCTTTTTGGAACACTGATGACATCACGAGCACAGTGCTCTCTGCTGACATCTCTGTCCATTTTAGCAACCATGCATAGCTGATGTAGGGGTTCAAATCCCACTAAGGACAACAATAAATAAAGTGTTATTATAATAACGTCAGCAGAGAGAACTGTGCTTGTGATGTCATCAGAGAGCATTCCAAAAAGAAAAGAATTTCCTCTGTAGTATTCAGCAGCTAATAAGTACAGGAAGGATTAAGATTCTTTAATAGAAGTAATTTACAAATATGTTTAACTTTCTGCCACCAGTTGATTTAAAAGAAAAAAGGTTTTCACCGGAGTACCCCTTTACATTCAGTCCTTTCGGCAATGCTCTGCAAGATCCGGCATCAAAACCCAGGGTCTGTCAATAGCAGATGGTATGGACAATGAAACCCCCTTGAGAAGACCACCCAAAATTGTATTGAAAGCTGTTTTTTTGCAGAACAAAAAAAAATTATTATTATTAATAATAATAATAATTAAAAAAAAGAAAAAGAAAAAAAAAATATATATATATATATATTAAAAAAGAGCCACTATGCAAACAAAAAAATATGTCACCATATGTAGTCTGGATTAGAGGGTGGTCTTCTCAAAGAGGTGGTCTTCTGGATAGGTTTCACTACAGCAGTGGTCTCCAACCTGCGGACCTCCAGATGTTGCAAAACTACAACTCCCAGCATGCCCGGACAGCCGTTGGCTGTCCGGGCATGCTGGGAGTTGTAGTTTTGCAACATCTGGAGGTCCGCAGGTTGAAGACCACTGCACTACAGTCTCAATGCACTGCAGGTGGAGACTATTGAATAGGAGTGATCTAGCGTCAAAATCCAGGCTCTGTCTACAGCAGCTTGTATATAATGTCATTGCAGTGCAAGCAGAGGGCGGAGGAGCACTTGTAAAGCCTGTGCCAGCAAAATTACAGAATATCAAAAACCTTGCTTATAAGGCAATGAGCAGATTCTACAGATGTTCTAAGACAGGGTTCTCCAATTAATGGCCCTGCAGCTGTTGCAAAACTACAACTCCTAGCATGCTGGGAGTTGTAGTTTTGCAACAGCTGGAGGGCCACTGTTTGCAGACCACCATTCTAAGATAAGGGAGATTCATCAGAGAGGACAGGTAAAAGTTGGAGACAACAAGGCAACAAGCAGGTTCTAAAGATGTTCTAAGACAAGGTCCTCCAAACTGTGGCCCTCCAGCTGTTGTAAAACTAAACTACAGCTGGAGGGCCACAATTTGGAGACCCCCAATCTAAGCTAAGGAAGGTCAATGAGAGAGGACGGGTGAATGTCAAAGGTGCCGCCTCCGAGGAGACCACAAGGCAATAAACAGGTTCTAATTATGCTCTAAGACAAGGTCCTCCAAACTGTGGCCCACCAGCTGTTGTAAAACTAAACTACAGCTGGAGGGCCACAATTTGGAGACCCCCGATCTAAGCTAAGGAAGGTCAATCAGAGAGGACGGGTGAATGTCAAAGCTGCCGCCTCCGAGGAGACCACAAGGCAATAAGCAGGCTCTAAATATACTCTAAGACAAGGTTCTCCAAATTGTGGCCCTCCAGCTGTTGTAAATTTAAACTACAGCTGGAGGGCCACAATTTGGAGACCCCCAATCTAAGCTAAGGAAGGTCAATGAGAGAGGATGGGGGAATGTCAAAGGTGCCGCCTCAGAGGAGACCACAAGGCAATAAGCAGGTTCTAATTATGCTCTAAGACAAGGACCTCCAAATTGTGGCCCTCCAGCTGTTGTAAAATTATACTACAGCTGGAGGGCCACAGTTTGAAGACCACTATTCTAAGATAAGGAAGGTCCATCGGAGAGGATGGGGGAATGTCAAAGGTGCCGCCTCCGAGGAGACCACAAAGCAATAAGCAGGTTCTAAATATAAGGGAGGTATGAGATAAGGGAGGTCCATCGGCAGGGACCTGCACAGACATTTTGGGGGCAGGGGCTCAAGTAGAAAAAAGGGCACTTTTCATTATAAAAAAAAAGGTTGTAAAAACCTTAAATATGTTAACACAACACAATTCCTGAGATAAGGGACCTCCGGCAGTCACGTCAGCTGACTGAGACCTGCATCACCCCCACGGAGGTCCCATAGGCTAGATGCATTAAAGGGGTACTCCGGTAGAAAACTTTTTATTTATTTATTTTTTTTTAAATCAACTGGTGCCAGAAAGTTAAACAGATTTGTAAATTACTTCTATAAAAAAAAAAAAAAAAATCTTAATCCTTCCAGTACTTATTAGCTGCGGAATACTAAAGAGGAAATTCTTTTCTTTTTGAAACACAAAGAACTCTCTGCTGACATCACGAGCACAGTGCTCTCTGCTGACATCTCTGTCCATTTTTAGGAACTGTCCAGAGCAGCATATATATTCTATGGGGATTTTCTCCTGCTCTGGACAGTTCTTAAAATGGACAGAGATGTCAGCAGAGAGCACTGTGCTCAGGGATGTCAGCAGAGAGCTCTGTGTTCCAAAAATAAAAGAATTTCCTCTGTAGTATTCAGCAGCTAATAAGTACTGGAAGGATTTTTTCAATAGAAGTAATTTACAAATCTGTTAAACTTTCTTGCACCAGTTTTCCACCGGAGTACCCCGTTAATTCCTCAACCCAGTGTTTCCCAACCAGGGTGCCTCCAGCTGTTGCAAAACTACAACTCCCAGCATGCCCGGACAGCCGAAGGCTGTCCGGGCATGCTGGGAGTTGTAGTTTTGCAACAGCTGGAAGCATCCTGGTTGGGAAGCCTTGACTTAACCCCTTGAAGGACACAGCACTAATATTTCTGGCACCAGTTGATTAAAAAAAAAAAGTTTTCCACCGGAGTACCCCTTTAAAGGGGCAGGGGCTCAAGCCCCCTTTTGCCTCTGGAGAGGACAGGTGAACGGTGAAGGGTGCCACCTCCCGGGAGATTCCTTCACCCAAGACAAAAAGTTCCGACCGGACTCACCTGGCAGCTGGCGAAGCGGAGCAGCTCGGTATGTACGACCATGAGCACCACGCCGAACAGCGCCAAAAACAGAATCCAGGCGGACAGCCTCTTCTTCTGCTCCACCAGGACTTTCCTCTTCTTCAGCTTCCTCAGGTTCTCGGAGGGGGGTTCCCGTAGGATGTCCACCTTGGGTTTGGAGTTGAGGATGGCGATCTCGGTGAGCTCCTTGGTCTGCATGTCGCTGCGGGCTGCTTTCCCTCGGGATGCAGGAAGGCATGTTGTAAACAGAGGCCAGCCGCTCCTTCCCATGTGCTGCTTTGGCAGCGACTCCAGAGCCCCGGCCCAGTCCGGCTACCACAGACAGCTAAGGAAACCACAAGTTTCCTGTGTTCTCGCTTCGGCAATAGGGAGAAGGGGGGGTTAAAAAAATAAGACTCCTTCTTCGCTCCGACCACTTGTGTTACCTGCCTCTTCTTGCCTTCCCGAAAAAAATTCTCCTCCTTTTTTATTTATTTATTTATTTTTTGTAAGAAAATTTTAAGGAAAAAATGTCCCAAAAAAAATAAAAAAATTCAAAAATTCTCAAAACGATATTTTTAAACCCTTTTCTGCTCTATCTCGCCTCCACCGCGCGCCCTTAAAGGTATTGACCTCTATCCGGCTCAGTCCTCCAGCTCTGTCTCCCTCTCTCTGACGGTTCGCCCTGTAAAATATCTTATTTGTTTAGCTGCAGGGGATGGGAGGGGAGGAGGAGGCACACACGGAAAAAAAAAAACCTCTAATAGTTTTTAACCGGAGTTTTATTGTGCGATGCGGAGAGGTTTTATTATGACGGGTAACAGAACGTAATAAATGGTGACGGCACCGATGCTGGGGGCTATAACTGACAGGTATATCACTACCCGACCCCCCCCCCCCCCCCTCCAGGATATCGTTCTGGGTCTTTTTCTCCAAAATATGACCACTTAACCCTTCTTTTTCCAGTATGTATCAATTAGAAAGGCAATTCGGAACCTGCGGTGGTTCACCAGCTGTTGTCGAACTACAACTCCCAGTATACTCTATTGCAAAAAAAAAAAAAAAAAAACTACAACTCCCATCATGCACAGGAAGCCAACAGCTGTTGCAAAACTACAACTCCTAGTGTGGTAGAGGGTGTGATGCAGGGCAGATGGAATTACCCTAGGGGTAGATGGTATTAACCCCCTTGTATTCGTGATGCCAGGACATGGTTTATCCTCTATATCACCTGAAGGTATACCGCTGTATCCTGGGCTGGGCACGGTGGCAATAATGACTCCGATGCCAAGTTACGGATAACGGTAGCTTTACTGAGGGTAGACAGATGGTAAAGTCTATACAGTTCAGCCAGGGCCCAAGTGACCAGTGACGCAGAGACCTTAAGGGCTTGCTGGGACTTGTAGTAGATGGGGGTCAATTTAGTGCAGATCATGTTGACTTGACAAATGATGACTGAGACTGACAATACTGGGACTGTGGTTACTTGTAGCCTCTTGTGGCTGCAGACTGGACTTGAGGCTCCTATGACTCTGGACTCTCTAGGACTCGACTTGACCTCAGCAAAGACTTGTAAGGAAAGAGAGAGAAGCTCCACCCAGGGCTTATATGGGGGAGACTAGCAGGGAGCCCATAGGTCACCCCTGAGATCACCTGATCACTGGTACCTCCTGGGTAACAATGACATGACAAGTCACATGGTAAACAGTCTTAAAGTGACAACGCTTTGTGAAAACATTACATGGTATAATACATTAGAAACATATTTACATGGGGAGACAGATGCAGGGGGCCCAGGGGACACTGTAGGGGGGCTGCCTGACAGGACAGCAAGGGAACGGGGTAACACCTCCCGTACTGGGACACCACACTAGCATGCCCGGACAGCCAACAGCATGCTGGGAGTTGTAGATTTGCAACATCTGGAGGGCCACAGTTTGGAGACCACTGCATTATCAAAATTAGAATGGTCATGTTTATGAGAAGTAGATGGACATTGTGGCAAATATTCTATTCATTTTGGGGGCTTTCTTCTCCAGCCTGCGTTCACACCTTGCGGTTGGGTCGTGGGTTTTGGTGCAAATTTTTATTCCAGTTTTGCTAAAAGTTTCAATCAAAGACGTCTGAAAAATTATTGGGGGGGGCAACACAACAATCCAGAAGATTTGATAATCTGGCGTCTATCAGAGCCCCGTGCTTCTGGATGAAAGGAATTTTACTTGTTATTGTTTTTCTTTTAATAATTTCAGTATTAAAAAAAGTAAAATATTTTTAAAAAATTTCATTTAAATATTTTGAAGTTAATTATTATTATTATTGTTGTTAGTATTATTACTATTATTTTTACTATTTTTTTTATTAGTAGTAATATTATAAGTATTATTATTATTGTTATTGTTAGTATTAATATTATTATAACGATTTTTTATTAATGATAATATTATATTAATTATTATTATCACTATTATTATTATTTTTTATTATTATTATTATTATATTAGATACTGCGCTGACAATTCATATGCGTTTTTTCCCCCTTACCTTTGAGTCATCAATACAGACATTGTTCATGGCGCCATCTAGGGGTAAAATAGTCAATTACACTTTTAAATCGATTTTTTTTCCAAGTGTCCCTTTCCCCAACCCAGATCTCTATGGGGGAGGTTTATCAAACCCTGTGCAGGGGGAAAATGGAGCAGTTTCCCATAGTAACCAATCATATCGCTTCATTTCTTTTTATTTTACTTTTTAAAAACTAAAAAGAAAATAACTTCCTGTGGAGCATACAGCAGCTGATAAGTACTGGAAGGATTTAATATTTTTTAATAGAAGTAATTTACAAATCTGTTAAACTTTCTGGCACCAGTTGATAAAAATTTTTTTTTTCCAGTGGAGTATCCCTTTAACTCAATGGGAGCACAACTGCAGTAACCCAGCATAGCCACTACGCAATGTACTATACTGTCAGCACCTGTCGCTTTTTACTGCTTTGTCAAACAGCTGATCATCGGTGTCACATCCAGGGAAGGGATAGAGTGCAACTTACCTCTTGCCCCAAACACCTTTCCCTACCTACTTGGACGATCCGCCCTAAACGGTCACCCCCAACTGGGCGATGGTCCCTACACTGGACAACATGCAGGGGCCTCAGAGTAGTCAGAATAGTCAGACACAACACAATGACCGTTTAGGGCGGATCGTCCAAGTAAGGAAAGGCTGTTGGGAATGCCAAGAGGAGGATGGATGTGGCAATGGAGGCGGCCAAGGTATGTGTGTATCCTGAGGATAGGCCATCAGTAAAAAGTCCCGGAAACCACCTTTACAGTGGGATCAGGCAAAAGATTTGCCAATATAAAAAATGTACAAACAAATAGGATTTCCGACACCTTTATTACCTGCTTTTCCATTGGGTTAAATGGGAGCACGTCCCATGATTTCATTATTTAAAGAGTACCACTCATGATCTTGTTCCATTTTATAACCCTCCCAGTTCTCTGCCCCATCATGATAAACCACCCCCCGGCCTTTATTTTTATTATTTTTTAGTTTTCTACCTTGATATTGCTCTGTATTTTCTGCTCAGTCTCAGTCCGATTCACAGACTAGGAAGGGGCGTTCCCCAGCAGACATGACATCATCTGAAGCCATACAGGGGAGAACTTCCTCCCTCACTCTGCTACACACAGCCCAGAGCAGTTCATTGTGTGTGAGATGAGCTATGATTGGCTAAGGCTGCCCACACTGTCCCCAGCACTTCAGACTGCATTTCCTGAATTTGGACTTCTGCCAGGCCAGCAGGAGTCCAAAGTCTGTGCAAGAGATGGGGGGGAAATGTGCTCTGGACAAGTAGGGAGACACCTAGTGGTCATTTCTTCAAAGGGGAAAATTAAATAGAAAGAAGCATATTCTTTAATAACATGCAATTGTAAAGTTATTCTGCATACATTAATCTATAATATATCAAAGGTTTTTTTTGATGAGTGGTACCCTTTAATGAGAGTGCCCATTTAAGGGCATTGTTATGTAAGTAATGGTTTCTGCAGAGCATCCTCCTCCAGGTAATCCTCACGCCTCATTTGTAAAGTTCAAGATCTTTAGTAAAACAAACTTCACTTGATTCAGAGTAATTTTCCAGAAGGAACTGAGCAGGTGAACAGGAATTTCAAGTGCGCCCCAGGGGAAGGATCAGGAAGCCATTGTGACAAGTCGGCTTAACCCTATTAATTAAGTCTTGTTTGTCTTCTGCTCCGTCTTCCTCCAGGTCCTCAGCGCTCCGCAAGTCTGCAGTGCAAGGAAAGCAAGATACGCGGAGCAGGATAAGCACAGATATCCTGATTTTAAGGGAGGTTTCAGTATAAAAAAGGGCTAAAAAAAAAATAAAGACGGGCCGAAAATCATTCTGCAAGCAATGACCACTAAAGGAATACAATGGTGGAGGATGTGGTGGGCTTTTTTGTAGGTTATGAACTAAAAAGTTACTCTAGATTAGACATGCTGACAAGGAGGGAGGAGTTCTGTATAGTTTCCTACCAAGAGAAGAAATGGGGCCAACCAGTATGGGCCCCCTCTCTCTAAGGGCCCCATGTCAGCTGCATGGTCATACATTATGGTACATAGGGGGAGATTTATCAAAACCTGGGCAGAGGAAGAGTGGGGTGGGCAGGGCTTAATCGCGGCACCCGCACTCAGCCGTATTGGGGAACCGTATTTAATGCATGTCTATGAGCCGACCGGCGTGAACCGCAGCCTCCGGTCGGCTGTGTTTTCGGACGTATGCGGTTTCCCGACCGTAGGCAAAAACGCGGTCGACCACGTTTTTGCCTGTGGCCGGGAAACCGCATACGGCTGAAAACGCAGCCGACCGGAGGCTGCGGTTCACTCCAGTCGGCTCATAGACATACATTAAATACAGTTCCCCTATACGCCTGAGTGCGGGTGCCGCGATTAAGCCCCACCCCCCTCCTCCCAGCCTTATACGGGAGCCGTAAGTACAAAACGAGGTGTGAACCCAGCCTAACTGTGGACTAACTAACTCCTCCCCTGCACCTCACTATACAGAGGACTAGAAAAAGACAAAAAAGGAGCGCTCCATAGTGTAATAACGCCAAATCATACAAAACGCTCAATATAAAGTAGCGCTTACCAAAGCATGTTGTGCATAAGCCAGCACAATATGGATAAGGGTGTATATGGTGATCCACTGCTGCCGCTCCACAAATTAGGCACAAGAGAAAAACAATCACCTCCAAGGAAGGGTGGAGCTCAGGCACTGAAGGACCAGGCAAGTCTCAGGATACAGGACAACAAAACGTTTATTCCCAGTATGCAACGTGTTTCGCGCATATGCGCTTCATCAGGAATGTCTGATGAAGGGCATATGCGCGAAACGCGTTGCATACTGGGAATAAACGTATTGTTGTCCTGAGACTTGCCTGGTCCTTCAGCGCCTGAGCTCCACCCTTCCTTGGAGGTGATTGTTTTTTACTATACAGAGGAGACTTTTGGGGTCTCATTAGCTCACATTGTCACATGGGGTTCACTGCTCACATTTTTAAAGGCACAGTAACATATTAAAGGGGTACTCCGGCCCTAAGACATCTTATCCCCTATTCAAAGGATAGGGGATAAGATGTCTGACCATGGTGGTCCCACTGCTGGGGACCCCCACAATCTTGCATTCGGCACCCACCTCTTTGAGCTGCACGTCGTGATGCCAACTCACAAACTGCCAGGTGCCGGCAACAGTGCTGGAGTATCGTGACGTCACAACTCCGCCCCCGTGTGACCTCACACCCCGCCCCCGCTATGCAAGTCTATGGGAGGGGGCGTGATGGCCGTCACGCCCCCTCCCATAGACTTGCTTAGCGGGGGCGGGGCGTGACGTCACACATGGGACCCCCGCGGTCAGACATCTTATCCCCTATCCTTTAGATAGGGGATAAGATGTCTTAGGGCCGGAGTACCCCTTTAAACTTACATACATGGAATCATAACAAAATCAATTTAAAGAAAATATATTACTCTTATTTCACAATATTCACTTAATTGATATATACAAAAGAACGTTAGTGGGCCCAATACTCGGTGCTGCCCGGCTGCCCGAGTCAGTCCTCAACCAGGGGACAGCTACTTGTGCTGGGACACCACATTAAAGGGGTATTCCAGGAAAAAACTTTTATATATATTTTATATATATCAACTGGCTCCAGAAAGTTAAACAGATTTTTAAATTACTTCTATTAAAAAATCTTAATCCTTTCAGTACTTATGAGCTTCTGAAGTTAAGGTTGTTCTTTTCTGTCTAAGTGCTCTCTGATGACACGTGTCTCGGGAAACGCCCAGTTCAGAAGAGGTTTGCTATGGGGATTTGCTTCTAAACTGGGCGTCTCCCGAGACAGGTGTCATCAGAGAGCACTTAGGCAGAAAAGAACAACCTTAACCTCAGAAGCTCATAAGTACTGAAAGGATTAAGATTTTTTAATAGAAGTAATTTACAAATCTGTTTAACTTTCTGGAGCCAGTTGATATATATATATAAAAAGTTTTTTCCTGGATAGCCCATTTAAGTCAACCAGGGATGGTCAACATTTGTCCAAGGGCCCCATAGCCGCATGGTTTGCCTCTGAGATGTTCACGCTTCTGACTATAGGTGGCAGCACTGTGATATATAGAGTCATCCCACCAAACCCTGCTCGCCATTGACCAGACCGCGGTCAGAACCGTCATGTGTGCGCACAGGATCTGCAGGCGGTCTGGAGATGGTTTAGTATACACGCTCGCTCCATACACACGTATGTGTCACACTTTTCTACGTTTTTCACGACTCTGTAATTTCATCAACTACCCAAACAGACCGAAAAAAAAGTTTCCGAGGAAGGAAATTAGATCAATCACATCACTTTTTCTGAGTCACTGAATTATTCTTGGAAATTGTGTGCGAGCGGAGTAGGAAGAAAAGTGTTTCACGTGAGACTGAAGCCGTCATGAAAAGCCATTCGTTATACCATTCCTTAGACGCTGGCCCTTTAAATAGACGCGTAGCGTGCGGGACGGTATGCTGTGCACATACAGGCAGCAGAGATGGAATTACAAGGGATAATGTGTTTGTCATGGAGCCGCACAGGCCCCATGGATGTCATCAGAAGACACTGGATCTTTGTAGGAGAGTGCGGGCCGACACATCTGTGCCGTGTAATGTGCGCTATATAATCATTTCAATAGGAAAGCCTTGTGGCCGTCGTGGGGTTAATTGGGCCAGAGATGTTTATGTAGGAAATTGGACTTTAATTGTCCACGCCACATCACAGGGTTGGTAATGGGTCAGAAGCCAGGGGGAAAAAAGTGTTTGGAGGGATTCTTTCCAGTCTGTGCATTATTCATATCTGACATATTGATATAACCTATGATGTAATGTATATAGGTAAAGAGTACAGAACATGTAATACCTCCCTGTACTGTAGAAGGCGCTACCAGACACCAGTCAGTGCATGCACTTCAGTAATACAGGTAAAGAGTACAGAACATGTAATACCTCCCTGTACTGTAGGGGGCGCTACCAGACACCAGTCAGTGCATACACTTCAGTAATACAGGTAAAGAGTACAGAACACGTAATACCTCCCTGTACTGTAGGGGGCACTGCCAGGCACCAGTCAGTGCATACACTTCAGTAATACAGGTAAAGAGTACAGAACATGTAATACCTCCCTGTACTGTAGGGGGCGCTACCAGACACCAGTCACTGCATGCACTTTAGTAATACAGGTAAAGAGTACAGAATATGTAATACCTCCCTGTACTGTAGGGGGCTCTACCAGACACCAGTCAGTGCATGCACTTCAGTAATACAGGGGTTTTACCAGTGAATGTCCATTCTGATTGGACAGTTCTTCCGGCCATTGACATGTGTGGTGCCTTGAGGGGGTGTATGGCAGTTGGGGTGTCGCTGTGAGGTATATCACGGTTATAATGAACTCTTGTCAGTCGTGACGCCAGGGTGAGGGTTAATACTGTGATGCTTGGCCTATCGACACCCTTCCCAAAAGCGATAGGGAGATGTACAATAAATGCAATGTCCACAACCAGAGCTTTGCTGAAAACTTTCCGAAACTTTACTGAAGATTTTCTGTAACCTGGGATAACAGGAACAGTCTTTGTAACAGAGTCTATGAACAGCGCAGCTGAGATTGACTGTTGGTTGGGACTTTTGTAAGTTCTTCAGCTTAGTAGGATTTAGTATGCGCAGATCCGCTGGATTTAGGGTTATGTTTAGGTCCAGGGTCCTTGCTAGAAGTAGCGGGGAAGTTTGTAAGAACTCACTGTTTGATTCGAGCTGAGGCCGGCAGGCTTTGGCCCAGTGTTTGCCGATGACAGCTGCGCAGATCTTTACTCATCAGCAGCCCACGAGGAAAGAGAGCGATTAATGGCCACAGCTCCCTTATATGGGCAGGGGCTGGCCGTTTTAGGATTGGTTCACACCATCTGTCAATCAGCTTTACAAGGTATTGTGGGTATAACATGACCCATAACCTCCAAAGGTCCTTTTACCTACCATAGAGACTAAACTACAGTCACATGACCCGCAGGCCCTGCGACGCTATGTAAGGTAAGTATACACTTTCTATACAGTATTTACATTTATTTTAGCAAAATATTAACTATTTGAGGGGTGATTAGGGGATGACTAAAGATGCGGAATCCCACAGTTACTAGGAACTCTGACTTTGGGGACCCCTAACCAAGGTACGGTATGCAATACGGTACCGGGACACCACACATGTTTCTCAGATCTGGACTGTCCGTAGCATTGTGGTAACGGGGTGTGATGAGGGCAGATGTTATTACCTTAGAGGCAGATGGCATTAACCCCTTGTATCGTCATTCCAGGGCGTGGTTTAACCTCTGCACCACCCAAAGGTGCACCACCCAAAGGTATACCACTGGATCCTGGGATAGGCACGGGGCAAATAATGACTCTGACGCCAAGTTACGGAACGGCAGCTTTACTGAGGTAGACAGGTGTAACAGTCTTGACAGCTCAGTTAGGCCCAAGGAAGTGACCAGTGACTTCAGAGACTTTAGGCCTCACTGGGACATATAGTGGATTTGGACAACTTGCTGCAGGTCCATGCTGACTTGATACAGACTGATCTTGACTGACTTGACTAGACTGACTTCACAGACTTCACCCCGTATGTAGCTTACCAGGTTTTGACGTTCACCTGTGGGGTAGCGGATTTGTGGAAGCGTGGCTGTGTGGTAGACTTTAGGCCTCTTCAGGTCCAGACACTCTTTCTCAGGACTCGACCTTGCTGCACTCAGTAGAGAACTAATCTTAAGAGACTGAACTAGCTCCTCCCAGGGTTTTTATGGGGGAGACTCTAGAGGGGTCCCATAGGTCAATCTATAGGTCACATGGTCACTGGTACCTTCCTTCGTTACAACACATAACAACAGTATTTAAAGGCACATAACAATACATACACATTACATTAGATAACATAGGGACTCAGTACTGTTTATGGAACATAGAAGAAAGGGAGGTCCAGGAGTCACTGAAATAGAGTCCACCTGACAGGGCAGCAATGGAACAGGGGTGCAACTCCTGCACTGGGCCACCACAAACTCCCCCTCTTAACAACAGACGTCCTCGACGCCCAGTCCTGGAGGGCGGACGAATATGAAGTGGCCACTGAGGCCAGGTAGCAACAATAGAAACAGTTCCTGGGACTTTTGAATCAATGTCCTTCACAAGGCTGGTGAACTGATGAAGAGTCCAAGTGGCATTGCAATTAACATCCGTACATGCTCCATTTTGTTTTTTGGGTTTTGAGAACTGGGACAATAAGATGTAAACATATGGGAACTTTTTGGACTTGTAACTGCTTGCTGGAGAATAAAGATGAGTTCGGATCGTGCTGCCTGAGGCTTTCTACCCAAATGCCTGTGCTAATGGGGCCCTTTGGCTTTTAGCTACTTCTCCTCATAACGTTAGACTAGTGAATACACATTTTCTGACAATACACATGAGAATGTTACCTATATATACACAGTAGCTCTGTCACTATACGTGTTACTTACACCTCCAGGAGAACTCTCTGGCCACAAGAGCATCCTGTATAGGAAACAATAGACATTAGACTTTAAATGACTATTATGGACTGGATATATAAACTGGTTCGCTACAGTCCTGACTAGACATGTGACATTTGACTATAGTACTTACATAAGATATACTATGTACATGAATGACTATCTGTACATGAAATGAGTTAGGATTAAGCATTCTATACTACTACAGTGACCCTCCCCCCCCCCGACCTACGATGGCCCCGACATACGATCATTTCAACATACGATCACTCTCAGAGGCAGCATCAACATACAATGCTTTTGTATGTCGGGGCCATTGCATAAACGGCTATCCGGCAGCGCAGACTGCTTCAGCTGCCCCTGGATAGCCGTTTACGGTGCCCCGTGTGGTCCGCTGACGATCACTTACCTGTCCTCGGGGCTCCAGCGCGTCCTCTTCGGGATCCCCGGCATCGTCGGCACTCTCCATCATCGTCGCCATGTCGCTGCGCACGCCGTCCTGTCATCTAATAGGAGCGGCGTGTGTAGCGACGTGATGGCGGCGACAGAGAGCGAGGATGCCGGGGAAACAGAGGCCTTGCCGGAGCGTCGGGGACACCTCGGGGACGCGGCGACAGTGATGGAAGGTGACATCCAGGGAAGCGGTGACGAGCGGTGATGGTCCGGAGCGGCGGGGACAGGTGAGTACAACTTCCTCTACCAGTGGTCTTCAACCTGCGGACCTCCAGATGTTGCAAAACTACAACTCCCAGCATGCCCGGACAGCCGTTGGCTGTCCGGGCATGCTGGGTGTTGTAGTTTTGCAACATCTGGAGGGCCGCAGGTTGTAGACCACTGTCCTATACTTTACATTGCACGGATCCCTCCATTTGGAACGGATTACCATCGTATGTTGAGGGACCACCGTAGACATAAGTATAACTTTTATACATGAGTACTTCTACTCTCTATACCTTGCTGGTATTTGACCTTGTGTGGACCTTTGGGGTCTTCGCAGAACCACCTCTGGAGACACCACTGGTACTTGAATCGGAGAAGCCGGAGCTATTGCTGGCACTCCGAAAGCTGGTATATAAGCTGGAGCCAACGGCGATAGAGCAGGATCGGGCACGTTGACTAACGTTGGCCGGACCAGTCCTGGTGCTGGAGGCAAACAGATGAATGCTGGCTGACTGGGAGAGAACATGGATGGATGAATCCCTTTTCCAGGAACATATTCCCTCGCAGGTCGAGGAGGCGGTGGAGGAAGTACTGGGAGATCTTCTTTTAGGCAGATCTTGATGGGGGAGATTTATCAAAACCTGTGCAGAAGAAAACGTGCCCAGTTGCCCATAGCAACCAGTCAGATGGCTTCTTTCATTTTTCACAGGCCTTCATAAAAATGAAAGCAGCGAGCTGATTGGTTGCTATGGGCAACTGGGCAAGTTTTCCTCTGCACAGGTTTTGATAAATCTCCCCCTATATGATTTCGGTGGACGACTTGTGGCTCATACCCAGGCTTCTGAACTTTGTACACATAGGGTATAGCCATCACCGTGTGGGGCTCTGTTTCCCAGATGGAGTCCAATTTTGTCCGTTCCCGGGACCTTCCTTAGCCAGACTTTGATGCCCATCTGGAGGGGGTCTCCAGCGGCGGGACCCCCGCAATCAGACATCAGAGCACCAATGAATTTGTGGATTTTAGGGAGGAAATTCTCGGCTGAATTAGTGTCATGTAATTCTTACAAACAATAGTAACTTTCCATCATCTTCTTCATCTGGAATCTAAAGTGACGCAATAAAGAAACAACATTCACACGTAGCGCTGCCAGCTCCGACCCTGTTACGTCACCCCATTCACGTTCGCCAACCTGCGCCAACAAAGGGCTTATTCACCACTGTCACGTAAACGTATTAGTGGCCAATTAGTCATCCCTGGCGCTCACCATCAATGCTCCGCATTCATTTACTGTAACCGATGTGGAAACATCTTTGTTTATAAGAGAAAGGGGGTTCACACATCCTGCGTGTGCTCGGGCAGGTACTCGGCGTGTCCTCCGGTCAGTTATGACTGTATCAGTCCTGGGTTACAAATGAAGAATTGTCTTCTAATATCAATAAAATTATGGATGGGTATCCTGGGTGAGGTATGTCGCCCTCTGGCTATAAGTATTCGTGCCCACTGTTATGTTAAAGGAGTACTCTGCCCCTAGACATCTTATCCCCTATCCAAAGGGGACCCCCGCGAGCTCCCTGCAGCAGCTGGTGTTTGATGTGGCGCTGGAGACTCGTGGCGTTATGGCCACACCCAATGCAAGTCTATGGGAGGAGGCGTGACGGCCATCTTTCCCCCTCCCATAGACTTGCATTGAGGGGGCGTGGCAATTACATCACTAGTGGGGCGTGGCCGTGATGTCAGGAACCTCTGCCCCGCATCGCCAGTCATCCGGCACCGATCGAAGTTAGCTCCGTGCACCGGATGTCTGGGGTGTCGCAGCCGAGATCGTGGGGGTCCCCAGCATAGGGGATAAGATGTCTAGGGGCGGAGTGCCCCGATCTCCGATTTTGTTCTTGACTGTTGTTGGGCTAAAAATCACGAAGAGAAAAAAGAGGCTTTAAACTAAGCAAACAGAGTAAAATCCTGCGAATCTGAAACAACATTTCACTGTAATACAAACCCAACAATATTGTGGTGTCCCATGGTTGAGGACTGACTCGAGCAGCCTGGCAGCATATAGCGTTGGACCCACTGACATTCTTTATACAGTGACCCCTCGACCTACCATGGCCCCGACATACGATCATTTCAACATACAATCACTCTCAGAGGCCATCGCATGTTGAAGGCGGCATCAACATACGATGCTTTTTTATGTCGGGGCGATCGCATAAACGGCTATCCGGCAGCGCAGACTGCTTCAGCTACCACTGGATAGCCGTTTACGGTGCCCCATGTGGTCCGCTGACGATCACTTACCTGTCCTCGGGGCTTCGGCGCGTGCTCTTCGGGATCCCCTGCATCGTCCGCGCTCTCCATCGTCGTCATCATGTCGCTGCGCACGCCGTCCCGTCATCCAATAGGAGCGGCGTGCGTAGCGACGTGATGGCGGCGACGGAGAGTGCGGATGCCGGGGACGCAGAGGCCTTGCCGGAGCGTCGGGGACATCACAGGGACGCGGCGACAGCGATGGAAGGCGACATCCAGGGCAGCGGTGACGGTCCGGAGCGGCGGGGACACGTGAGTACAACTTCCTCTACCAGTGGTCTTCAACTTGCGGACCTCCAGATGTTGCAAAACTACAACTCCGGGCATGCTGGGCGTTGTAGTTTTGCAACATCTGGAGGTCCGCAGGTTGTAGACCACTGTCCTATACTTTACATTGCACGGATCCCTCAACATACGATGGTTTCAACAAACGATGGTCAATTTGGAACGGATTACCATCGTATGTTGAGGGACCACTGTATATCAAATTATGTGTATAGTGTAAAATAAGAATAATATATATATATTTTTTTTTTTATTAATTGTGTTACTGTTCCATGCATGTACATTAATATGTTACTGTGCCTTCAAATTGTAAGCAGCAAACCCCCATGTGACCATGTGAGCCAATGAGACCCCAAAATCTCCCTCTGTATAGTGAGGAGCAGGGGAGGAGTTAGTCAGTCTAATCCATCCAGGCTCCTGAGCAGCAGCTAAGCTCTGGTGCGCTGAGTCGTGTGTCCTAGGCAGAGGCCTACTTCAGTTTACTCCTGGTCATCCTACAAGTGTCGCTCGCAGGAGAACTACATGTCCCTGCAGAATTAACCGTAAAAGCAGTTAACCGTAACCTGACGTCGGTGTGTTTATTGGCTCATCGTGTCTGGCCCAGGAAGACTGCCTCCCACCTTCAGACCGTGGATCAGGTAAACGGTGCCCTGGCGTCACGAAGTGAACAAGGTACGTCTTACTAACACCCAGTGGCCGCCACAATATCAGAGCAATTATGTCCTAAAACAATAAACTATAGACTATGTAATTGACTTTGGCCTAAAACTGACTTTCCACTATCTTTTATCGGTTATAGTTGGCGGTCTATTATAACACCTGTATGGAGTTTATCATTATGAGTAGAGATGAGCGAACTTACAGTAAATTTGATTCGTCACGAACTTCTCGGCTTGGCAGTTGATGGCTTATCCTGCATAAATTAGTTCAGCTTTCCGGTGCTCCGGTGGGCTGGAAAAGGTGGATACAGTCCTAGGAGACTCTTTCCTATGAATGTATCCACCTTTTCCAGCCCACCGGAGCACCTGAAAGCTGAACTGATTTATGTAGGATAAGTCATCAACTGCCGAGCTGAGAAGTTCGTGACTAATTGAATTTACTGTAAGTTCGCCCATCTCTAATTATGATCTTCGCCCGGTGTTTGCTCAGTATTGGACGTCCATGTATAAAGTGTTTTTTTATATTATATACTTCCAAAGAAACAGTAAATAAACCCGAACCACTTAACTCACCTCTTTTATTACACCGCTCAATTGGTGATTCATTTATCTTTATCTGCCTGAATTTCTATGGAAAAGAAAAGAGCGTCACTGTAAGAAATGCAGAATAGGTAGTGGAAGTGGAAGAGTCGCCCTCTAGAGGATAACATCTTACTCTCTACAGGTAACACAACTACAACTCCAGTCTGAAAGCCTGAGGCCTCGTTTACATTGCGGAATTTCCGAGCAGAATCTGGCAGAAAAATTCAGCACGGAAATTCCGTTGCGGTCCCGTTGTTTTCAATTGGATTCTGCTGCACTGTGCACATCTGCTGCGGAAATTCAGATTGACATGTTGATTCGAAATCCGCTCAGAAATGATTCGCCTCCTATGGAGACAATACATTTCGGAGTGGTCCTAGCCCCCGCATGTTCTGCCGGTGCCGGACAGACGGACTTCCGCTGTGGGAACATAGCCTTATAGCGGTGATGATTGACTTCAATGATTAGTTGTGATGTCACAGTAATTTACCTGTCTGAAGCACACTTGTGATGTCATAGTAATTTACCCGACTGAAGCACACTTGTGATGTCATAGTAATTTACCTGTCTGAAGCACACTTGTGATGTCATAGTAATTTACCTGTCTGAAGCACACTTGTGATGTCATAGTAATTTACCCGACTGAAGCACACTTGTGATGTCATAGTAATTTAACCGACTGAAGCACACTTGTGATGTCACAGTAATTTACCTGTCTGAAGCACACTTGTGATGTCATAGTAATTTACCCGACTGAAGCACACTTGTGATGTCATAGTAATTTACCTGTCTGAAGCACACTTGTGATGTCATAGTAATTTACCTGTCTGAAGCACACTTGTGATGTCATAGTAATTTACCTGTCTGAAGCACACTTGTGATGTCATAGTAATTTACCTGTCTGAAGCACACTTGTGATGTCATAGTAATTTACCCGACTGAAGCACACTTGTGATGTCATAGTAATTTACCCGACTGAAGCACACTTGTGATGTCATAGTAATTTACCTGTCTGAAGCACACTTGTGATGTCATAGTAATTTACCCGACTGAAGCACACTTGTGATGTCATAGTAATTTACCCGACTGAAGCACACTTGTGATGTCATAGTAATTTACCTGTCTGAAGCACACTTGTGATGTCATAGTAATTTACCCGACTGAAGCACACTTGTGATGTCATAGTAATTTACCTGTCTGAAGCACACTTGTGATGTCATAGTAATTTACCCAACTGAAGCACACTTGTGATGTCACAGTAATTTACCTGTCTGAAGCACACTTGTGATGTCATAGTAATTTACCTGTCTGAAGCACACTTGTGATGTCACAGTAATTTACCTGTCTGAGGCACACTTGTGATGTCACAGTAATTTACCTGTCTGAAGCGCACTTGTGATGTCATAGTAATTTACCTGTCTGAAGCACACTTGTGATGTCACAGTAATTTACCAGACTGAAGCACACTTGTGATGTCATAGTAATTTACCTGTCTGAAGCACACTTGTGATGTCATAGTAATTTACCCGACTGAAGCATACTTGTGATGTCATAGTAATTTACCCGACTGAAGCACACTTGTGATGTCATAGTAATTTACCTGTCTGAAGCACACTTGTGATGTCATAGTAATTTACCCGACTGAAGCACACTTGTGATGTCATAGTAATTTACCCGACTGAAGCACACTTGTGATGTCATAGTAATTTACCTGTCTGAAGCACACTTGTGATGTCATAGTAATTTACCTGTCTGAAGCACACTTGTGATGTCATAGTAATTTACCTGTCTGAAGCACACTTGTGATGTCATAGTAATTTACCCGACTGAAGCACACTTGTGATGTCATAGTAATTTACCTGTCTGAAGCACACTTGTGATGTCATAGTAATTTACCCAACTGAAGCACACTTGTGATGTCACAGTAATTTACCTGTCTGAAGCACACTTGTGATGTCATAGTAATTTACCTGTCTGAAGCACACTTGTGATGTCACAGTAATTTACCTGTCTGAGGCACACTTGTGATGTCACAGTAATTTACCTGTCTGAAGCGCACTTGTGATGTCATAGTAATTTACCTGTCTGAAGCACACTTGTGATGTCACAGTAATTTACCAGACTGAAGCACACTTGTGATGTCACAGTAATTTACCTGTCTGAAGCACACTTGTGATGTCATAGTAATTTACCTGTCTGAAGCACACTTGTGATGTCATAGTAATTTACCTGTCTGAAGCACACTTGTGATGTCACAGTAATTTACCCGACTGAAGCACACTTGTGATGTCATAGTAATTTACCTGTCTGAAGCACACTTGGGATGTCATAGTAATTTACCCGACTGAAGCACACTTGTGATGTCATAGTAATTTACCTGTCTGAAGCACACTTGTGATGTCATAGTAATTTACCCGACTGAAGCACACTTGTGATGTCACAGTAATTTACCTGTCTGAAGCACACTTGTGATGTCACAGTAATTTACCTGTCTGAAGCACACTTGTGATGTCACAGTAATTTACCTGTCTGAAGCACACTTGTGATGTCACAGTAATTTACCTGTCTGAAGCACACTTGTGATGTCACAGTAATTTACCCGACTGAAGCACACTTGTGATGTCATAGTAATTTACATGTCTGAAGCACACTTGTGATGTCATAGTAATTTACCTGTCTGAAGCACACTTGGGATGTCACAGTAGTAACCTAACAAAGTTGTGACATCCCCGCAGTTTACCTGGTTAAATCCATGGGTAGAGCTAAAATCCAGGTGCATCTCTCCCCACAGCTTCTATCCTTTATGTTCAGGCAGCATCATAAAGAGACATCATACAGAGACATCATACAGAGACGTCATACAGAGACATCATACAGAGACATCGTAAAGAGACATCATACAGAGACATCATACAGAGACATCATGCAGAGACATCGTAAAGAGACATCATACAGAGACATCATACAGAGACATCATACAGAGACATCATGCAGAGACATCGTAAAGAGACATCATACAGAGACATCATACAGAGACGTCATACAGAGACATCATACAGAGACATCATACAGAGACATCATACAGAGACGTCATACAGAGACATCATACAGAGATGTCATACAGAGACATCATACAGAGACAGAGATGTCATACAGAGACGTCATACAGAGACGTCATAGAGAGATGTCAGACAGAGACATCATACAGAGATGTCATACAGAGACGTCATACAGAGACATACAGAGACGTCATACAGAGACGTCATACAGAGACATCATACAGAGACGTCATACAGAGATGTCATACAGAGACATCATACAGAGACATCATACAGAGACGTCATACAGAGACATCATACAGAGACATCATACAGAGATGTCATACAGAGACATCATACAGAGACGTCATACAGAGACGTCATACAGAGACAGGGATATAGGTCCTGGATCCCCAGGTGGGGACCTCATACCACAGGTAACCTACTTCTCCTATAGATGGCCCCGGCCCTGTATCTCTTGTCTCCACATACTGGTTAGGGTGTGCTGGTCTGTGTCCTTGGAATACCTTAAAGAGGTTACTTAAATCTCTTATACTGTAGGTGGAGGTCCATCCCCCCTATCTGGCAATTGTGCCTATATTTCCCAATAATAACTTTTCCTTGCTCCTCCCCAGATACAATGGCTGTGTTCCCGTATATACCGGTGGAGATGAGGGAGGAGCTGGTGACCGGTGTGAACTACATTATGGTTCTTGCTAACAGATTCCACAAACTGCATCCGGCTGTGGTTGACGTTTTTGGTTATAAACTGGCAGAAATACTTTGTCATAAATATACTGGGCACTGGTACCCCGAGATACCCATGAAACTACAAGCCTACAGGTAACTCCCCAAGTCTTTATCATGTGCTTTTATTTGGGATTATTGATCTATCTACATCTCTAAAACCTCATGTTGGTCTAATCACATGTCCAGATATTTCCTACACTGGTCTTTTCCCATCTCCAAAGAATTTCCATTTGGTTTGTTAACATTTTAAAGCAAATAAAATAAATCCTATATCAGTCCAATGGCATTTCCAAAATATTCTTAAATAGACTATCTTGAAAAATATTACCATATTCATCCATATTCTCTGTTGGGTCTCATTGTTCCCTTTCAGGTGTATCATGATGGACCCACATAATAGAGATCCTAAAAGCTTGTGCCCAAAGTGGCCTAAAATACCATGTGGATCGACCCTTATGAGGTGTCCTGAGTATCGTCTCTTTGTGTAATACTTGGGGTTGGGTTGGTGGTTGATCTTTTCGAGGACTGATAACTGTATTGTATTAGGCTTTACTGAGCATGTGCCACAGGAGGGATCGGGATAGTTCATCGGCCCTTTCACCATTGGTCTCCCATAGAACTATGTGTGGACCAGAATACAGGTCCATACACTGTACGGAGATCTTGTCTAGTTTGTGGTTTTCCCCTTTAACATGTTTCTTAGATATAATAAAACACTCAAAAAATTCATCTTGAGATCTTTATTACGATATAAAGACTCACATTTTTTCTTTCTAAAAAATAAACTCTGTAACATCTTTATTGTATATACACCCCCTATAATCCATAACCCCCGGTTCCCCATTCCCTATAGTATCTACATCCAGTAAGTTTGCTGCGGGTCAGAACTGAGGTTGTGGTAGAATTGGGGGGCTCTCCATGCAGGGATCCAGAGAGGGGAGGAGGTTCTGAACCTGACTGTAGAGGCCTGAAAGGAGAAAAGCAAAAAGGGTTAATCTGTACCCCAAGTGTCATCATCCTGTACCCCAAGTGTCATTATCCTGTACCCCAAGTGTTATTATCCTGTACCCCAAGTGTCATCATCCTGTACCCCAAGTGTCATTATCCTGTACCCCAAGTGTTATCATCCTGTACCCCAAGTGTCATCATCCTATACCCCAAGTGTTATTATCCTGTACCCCAAGTGTCATTATCCTGTACCCCAAGTGTTATCATCCTGTACCCCAAGTGTCATCATCCTGTACCCCAAGTGTTATTATCCTGTACCCCAAGTGTCATCATCCTGTACCCCAAGTGTTATTATCCTGTACCCCAAGTGTTATCATCCTGTACCCCAAGTGTCATTATCTTGTACCCCAAGTGTCATTATCCTGTACCCCAAGTGTTATCATCCTGTACCCCAAGTGTTGTCATCCTGTACCCCAAGTGTTATCATCCTGTACCCCAAGTGTTGTCATCCTGTACCCCAAGTGTCATCATCCTGTACCCCAAGTGTTATTATCCTGTACCCCAAGTGTTATTATCCTGTACCCCAAGTGTTATCATCCTGTACCCCAAGTGTCATTATCCTGTACCCCAAGTGTTATCATCCTGTACCCCAAGTGTTATTATCCTGTACCCCAAGTGTTATTATCCTGTACCCCAAGTGTTATCATCCTGTACCCCAAGTGTCATTATCCTGTACCCCAAGTGTTATCATCCTGTACCCCAAGTGTTATCATCCTGTACCCCAAGTGTCATCATCCTGTACCCCAAGTGTCATTATCCTGTACCCCAAGTGTTATCATCCTGTACCCCAAGTGTCATTATCCTTTACCCCAAGTGTTATCATCCTGTACCCCAAGTGTTATCATCCTGTACCCCAAGTATTATCATCCTGTACCCCAAGTGTCATTGTCCTGTACCCCAAGTCAATGTATCCATGTTTTTGGGTCCCTATACTGACATCAGAAACTCTGATGTATCTGAATGGGATTAACAGAAATCCATTGCTCAGAAACAACCCCATTCAGATGTTTGGGATAGATATTTAATCACGGAAATGTCTAGAATAAATCTGCCACACATGAACACAGCCAGGATATACTAGGCCGGGCTGTATCTCCTTCTTAGTATTGTCAGTATATACCTGAATAACACATGCAGTGACCAGTGACACAGATGTCTCTAATGTGGTCTCCACTATACATCATTCCTGCTCCTGACTATTTCTTACCTGATTTGCTGCTGGGTTACCCCAGATTTCCTCCTCCATTAGGCTCGATAACATAGTAGGGTTAGTAGTTCTGTCGCTGCTGACATATATCCCACTGTCATTGGCTTCATCACTCAGACTTGGAGATGATGGGAGGGATGAGCTCCATATGGAAGAGTCTTCTTCTGGTGTGGGTGTGAAGCGATTGGACAATGAGGACGGATGTTGCTCTTCTACTGAGGGTCTAGAAAGATCTGGAAGACGAGTGATTCTTGGGTCAAAAATGGCCACTGTGTACGGATAATTCTCTTCCCCCAATCTGTCCAAAGATACATCAGTAAGATACGGTTATCAGTCCTGGAAAACATCAACCACCAACCCAACCCCAAGTATTACACAAAGAGACAATACTCACTGGCAGGACACTTCATAAGGGTCGATCCACAGGGTCATTGTTTTGGGTAGGGCCAGTTCATGGTATTTTAGGCCACTTTGGGCACAAGCTTTTAGGATGCTGTCATCTCTATTATGTGGGTCCATCATGATACACCTGAAAGGGAACAATGAGACATTAGACCCAACAGAGAAGATGCCAATGGATGAATATGGGAAAATTTGTAGAGATGATGATAGTCCGTTTAGGAATGTTTTGTAAATGCCAATAGACATTTTAAATATGTTGTTATATGATAAGAAAAGACCAGTGTAGGAAATATCTGGAAATGTGAGTAGACCAACATGAGGTTTTAGAGGTGTAGATAGATCAATAATCCCAAATAAAAGCACATGATAAAGATTCGGGCAGTTACCTGTAGGCTTGTAGTTTCATGGGTATCTCGGGGTACCAGTGCCCAGTATATTTATGACAAAGTATTTCTGCCAGTTTATAACCAAAAACGTCAACCACAGCCGGATGCAGTTTGTGGAATCTGTTAGCAAGAGTCTTAATGTAGTTCACACCGGTCACCAGCTCCTCCCTCATCTCCACCGGTATATACGGGAAAACAGCCATTGTATCTGGGGAGGAGCAAGGAAAAGTTATTATTGAGAAAAATAGGCACAATTGCCAGATAGGGGGAATGGACCTCCACCTACAGTATAAGAGATTTAGGGAATGTCTATGATTGGAAAACCCCTTTAAAGGTAAATGGTCACCAGTTCACCCACACTAAACCCAATACACCGGATTATAGTGCGGGTGAACAGGAGACCAATGCGGGGTCTCTGACTAATATACATACCTGCAGTCCGGCGCAGTGTCCATCTGAAGATTGGCTTCTTTCTGCACTGAATTGCGTGCTGGAGGCGGACCCACCCGCTGCATTTGAATATTCATGATCGCTGGTCACGTGAGCGCCCAGTAGGCACAAGCGCTCACTTGATCAGCGACCATGAATATTCAAATCCAGCCTGCGGGCCCGCCTCCAGCACGCAATTCACAGAAGAAAAAAGCCGATCTTCAGAGGTACCCCGCGCCGGACTGCAGGTAGGTATGAACCCCGCATCGGTCTCCTGTTCACCCGCACTATAATCCGGTGTATTGGGTTTAGTGTGGGTGAACGGGTTTACGGGTGACCGTTTTCCTTTAAGGTATTCCAAGGACACAGACTATCCTGATCAGCACAAGAGATCAGCAACGCTTTTAACTTTGTGTACGCCATTAAGATACACACAGCACTTAAATACGCTGCGGACGGGGCTTCCTTTGTGCGCAACGTCTCTGTATGATAGCTCTGTATATAACGCTGCCCGAAAAGAAAGAATGGGAGCCGCAGGAAAAGGATTTTTCATGGTGCCTGCTATGAGAGGCAATGTCTTGAAATATGAGAAAATACGGGGGCAATGTAGGAAAATACGGGGGCAATGTAGGAAAATATGGGGGCAATGTAGGAAAATATGGAGGCAATGTAGGAAAATATGGAGGCAATGTAAGAAGATATGGGGGCAATGTAGGAAAATATGGAGGCAATGTAGGAAAATATGGGGGCAATGTAGGAAAATATGGAGGCAATGTAGGAAAATATGGAGGCAATGTAGGAAAATATGGGGGCAATGTAGGAAAATATGGGGGCAATGTAGGAAAATATGGAGGCAATGTAAGAAGATATGGGGGCAATGTAGGAAAATATGGAGGCAATGTAGGAAAATATGGGGGCAATGTAGGAAAATATGGAGGCAATGTAGGAAAATATGGAGGCAATGTAGGAAAATATGGGGGCAATGTAGGAAAATATGGGGGCAATGTAGGAAAATATGGGGGCAATGTAGGAAAATATGGGGGCAATGTAGGAAAATATGGAGGCAATGTAAGAAGATATGGGGCACTGTAGGGAAATATGGGGGCAATGTGAGGAAATATGGAGGGAGTGTGAGGAAATACGGGGGGCAAAGTAAGAAAATATGGAGCCTTTGTGAGGAAATATGGGGGAAATGTCAGGAAATATGGGAGAAATGTCAGGAAATTTGGGGGACAATATCTGGAAATATGGGACAGGGTGAGGAAAAATGGAGGAGTGTGAGGAAATATGGGAGCAGTTTAAGGAAAAGGGGGAAGTGTCAGGAGATATGGGGGCAAAATTAAGGAATATGAGAACAATGTGAGAAAATATGAAGGCAATGTGAGGAAATAGGGGAATGTGAAGGAATATTGAGACAATGGGGGGAAGATTTATCAAAACCTGTCCAGAGGAAAAATTGCTGAGTTTCCCATAGCAACCAATCAGATGGCTTCTTTCATTTTTCAGAGGCCTTTTCAAAAATGAAAGCAGCGATCTGATTGGTTGCTATGGGCAACTCAGCAACTTTTCCTCTAGACAGGTTTTGATAAATCTCCCCCAATGTGAGTAAATATGGGGAAAATGTGAGTAAATATGGGGACAGTGGAAGGGGGGGGGGGGGTTATTACGACCTGTGTAGAGGAAGAGTGGAGCAGTTGCCCATAGCAACCAGTCAGATTGCTTTTTCATATTTGAAAGAAATAAATCTGAAAAAGGATTGAAGCAATCTGTTGAGAACCTGAGCTGCACCCCTTTTCCTCTACATGGGTTTTGATAAATCTCCCTCAATGTGAGAAAATGTGAAGGCAATGGTAGAGAGCCGACTATATTGGGGCAATGTGTGGGGAGGGGGGCAGAAAGTGAACGCTATTACCGTGTGGAGCAATACACATTTGTGAGAAGTCGAAAATGTTTCTCCGGCAGATTCCGTGAAGACGAGTTGTGGCTGGAGAACTTTTCATGATGGACCAGACTAAAAAAAAAGAAAAGTGACTGACCCTGATCAGAGAAGAAGTGACCTGTGAGTCCCTACATGTAGCTGTAATCATATATGGTCTGCAGAGCCTGTGTACAGCTGGTATCTACTTCTGTATGTGGAAATAGCCAAACACAATTACCCTCTAAGGCAATCCAGGATTCGAAAATCTACAAAACACAATTACCCCAGAGCACAATGCCTGGGATACAGATATCCCTATATATTTAAATTGCCCTAAAACTTAAAGGGGTACTCCGCTGCTCAGTGTTTGAAACAAACTGTTTCTAACGCTGGAGCCGGCGGCGGGAGCTCGTGACGTCATAGCCCCGCCCCCTCATGATGTCACACCCTCCTCCTCAATGCAAGTCTATGGGAGGGGGTGTGACGGCTGTCACGCCCCCTCCCATAGACTTGCATTGAGGAGGAGGGTGTGACATCATGAGGGGGCGGGGCTATGAAGTCACGAGCTCCCGCCGCCGGCTGATGACCGTGATGATTCACCGAAACATGTCATTTTAATTCACGTTGAGCATCATTTCATTTTCATTTCTATTTTATTCATCTTTAAATATTAGTTTCAGGGCAATTTACACATATATATAGGGATATCTGTACCCCAGGCATGTCTATGTGGAAATATTGATCTATGTATAGATATTATTCAGTAACAGTATAGTACAAAAAAGGGCTGCGAACAAAGGGCAGGGACAAAAGGGAGGAGGCCGGAGGCGAGAAAATAACATTTTGATCGCATTTTTAGATCAGTTACCAGGGCTGTCTATGAGAGAAATAATATAAAAGATGGATCACACCAAAAGATTCAGAAAAATAAAATAATCACAAATATTTTAAGATAAATAATGGGACAATATCACCCTAAAAGTAATAATTAAAAATACCAAGTAGGTATAAATCCCTATAATAATGCCTCATCCCCCCCCGCTGTAGTGATAGCAGGTGACACTTACCTTACAGGTGACAGATGAGGTGGAGATCAGGGAGATCTGCAGGGGGGTAGACGAGAAGAGTCCAGGGGTCCAAACCAGAACAGTTTATGGGCCCAGATACAAGATCCGGCTATATATCAGGGCAGGGACCGATGTGATTGGCTCCTCCACCATTGTGTGTATCCAGTAGTGTCAATGTGATTTACATAACATAAGTCTATTCAGTAGGTACAAACTACATCACAATAGGGGGCTCCCTCCATGTAGTCTCATTTTCCCTCCAAAATAGTTTCACTTGAATCATTTTTGGTTATCTATCTGATATCTATCTATCTATATATCTAAATATCTATCTCATATCCATCTATCTATCTCATATCTATCTATCTATCTATCTCATATCTAACTATCTCATATCTATCTATCTATCTATCTCATATCTATCTATCTATCTCATATCTATCTATCTATCTCATATCCATCTATCTATCTCATATCTATCTATCTCATATCTATCTATCTCATATCTATCTATCTATCTCATATCTATCTATCTATCTCATATCTAACTATCTCATATCTATCTATCTATCTCATATCCATCTATCTATCTCATATCTATCTATCTCATATCTATCTATCTCATATCTATCTATCTATCTATCTCATATCTATCTATCTATCTCATATCTAACTATCTCATATCTATCTATCTATCTCATATCCATCTATCTATCTCATATCTATCTATCTATCTATCTATCTCATATCTATCTCATATCTATCTATCTCATATCTATCTATCTATCTATCTATCTATCTCATATCTATCTATCTATCTATCTATCTATCTCATATTTATCTATCTCATATCTATCTATCTCCTATCTATCTCATATCTATATATCTCATATCTATCTATCTCATATCTATCTATCTATCTCATATCTATCTATCTATCTCATATTTATCTATCTCATATCTATCTCCTATCTATCTCATATCTATATATCTCCTATCTATCTCATATCTATCTATCTCATATCTATCTCCTATCTATCTCATATCTATATATCTCATATCTATCTATCTATCTCATATCGATATCTCATATCTATCTATCTCCTATCTATCTCATATCTATCTATCTCCTATCTATCTATCTCCTATCTATCTCATATCTATATATCTCATATCTATATATCTCATATCTATCTATCTATCTCATATCGATATCTCATATCTATCTATCTCCTATCTATCTCATATCTATCTATCTCATATCTATCTATCTCCTATCTATCTCATATCTATATATCTCATATCTATCTATCTATCTCATATCGATATCTCATATCTATCTATCTCCTATCTATCTCATATCTATCTATCTCATAACTATCTATCTCATATCTATCTATCTCATATCTATCTATCTCCTATCTATCTCATATCTATATATCTCATATCTATATATCTCATATCTATCTATCTATCTCATATTTATCTATCTCATATTTATCTATCTCATATCTATCTCCTATCTATCTCATATCTATATATCTCATATCTATCTATCTATCTCATATCGATATCTCATATCTATCTATCTCCTATCTATCTCATATCTATCTATCTCATATCTATCTATCTCCTATCTATCTCATAACTATCTATCTCATATCTATCTATCTCATATCAATCTATCTCATATCTATCTATCTCATATCTATCTATCTATCTATCTATCTATCTCATATCTATCTCATATCTATCTAATATCTATCTATCAATCTATCTCATATCTATCTATTTATCTGTCCATAGGAAAGGATCGCAGCGCACATAGGAGTTCAAATAAAGTGCGGTGTTTATTGCATCTTCACATAACAAAATTGTGACGTTTCTGGGGCCTCTCGCCTCCTTTCTCAAGCGTGGTAAGTGAACCAGGTCGGGGTTCTTAGATACCCCCCTTTACAGTGCACATTCATTCAATCAATAAAGTGCATAATATCAGAATACAGAAATGTATTATGATACAGAAATGTATTATTTCTGTATTATGATATTATGCACTTTATTGATTGAAATAATGTACCCGTGGGCTAATGCCGGACATCGTCGTTCCGGCAGATGTCCTGCATTAACTCTTTAGACGCGGCGATCAAAGTTGAAAGAATTCGGGTTGTTTGGATGCCCATAGACTTTACCCAGAGCGGCCTCATTACTATAAGATCGTAAAAAGTAGATCTATGTTACCCCAAATTTAACGCGAGCGAAGCCGCTGGTAAAAGCTCGTGTGTATATATATATATATATAAAATAGAAAAAAGCAGCACATCCAGGTCCACAGAAAGCCAATCAGTAGGTGCTCACCATCATCTGAACCCTGGTCAAGAATCCGACACTTCAATATCCAAAGAAAGGATCTCAGCGCCCAAAATTCTGGTGAACTCAGGTGGAATTTATTCCGTCCTCAGAACAATCATACAAGGTGCAAAAAGACGATGTGAGATCGGTGAAACATTGCACCTTGTTTGTGATAAGGACGGAATAAATTTCACCTGAATTCGCCAGAATTTTGCGCGCTGAGATCCTTTCTTTGGATAGATATATATATTTACTCTGCAGCCCCCGATAATATAATCCTTTGCCCCCTCATCCTCTCCAGAAGCCGGTCAGGTATTGGGGAGGGGTCCGGCTCGGTGTCCTCTGTTATTATTGATCTTATAGAATTATCCATCAGACACAATGGACTCTGTGCAGAGATCCCACCTGTCCGGCAGATCCCAGGAGCCAGAACACAGGGTATTTCATATGCAGATGCCGGGGCCCATACCAGCCCAGGAACAATCATATAGAAAGTGTGTCTGGATAAAAGATGTTTATACAGATAATGTGGATTTATTACCATAACTGAACCTGAAGAAAGACGTGTAAAGTGAGAATATACAGAGATGTGTATTACTATATAGATATACTAATGTGCTGTATACATATGTAGGGCCCACCTATATATGGGGTAATGCGCCCCCTACTGTCAGCGGTGGAATCACTATAGAGCCCTGTGCACATACAAGAGTAACCTGAATATACAGATATACAATCCACTTCTATAATGTATACTATGGAAACACAATACTACATGATAGTAATATATTATACATGGAACTACTGTAGATAGAAAGATAGATAGATAGATAGATAGATAGATAGATAGATAGATAGATATGAGATGGATAGATAGATATGAGATAGATAGATAGATATGAGATAGATATAAGATAGATAGATATATAGGTATGAGATAGATAGATAGATATGAGATAGATAGATAGTTATGAGATAGATAGATAGATAGATATGAGATAGATAGATAGTTATGATATAGATAGATAGATATGAGATATATAGATAGATAGGTATGAGATGGATAAATATGAGATAGGTAGATCGATAGATAGATAGATATGAGATAGATAGATATGAGATAGATAGATAGATAGATAGATATGAGATATATAGATAGATAGGTATGAGATGGATAGATATGAGATAGGTAGATCGATAGATAGATAGATATAGATGGATAGATAGAGAGATAGATATGAGATAGATAGATAGTTATGAGATAGATAGATAGATAGATAGATAGATATGAGATAGATAGATATGATATAGATAGTTATGAGATAGATAGATAGATAGATAGATAGATATGAGATATATAGATAGGTATGAGATGGATAGATATGAGATAGGTAGATCGATAGATAGATAGATATGGATGGATAGATAGAGAGATAGATATGAGATGGATAGATAGATAGATAGATAGATATGAGATAGATAGATAGATAAGAGATAGATAGATGTTACGATTCGGCTGGCTGGATGTGGATCCTCTGTGTCAGAGAGGGATTGGCGTGGACCGTGCTAGTGGACCGGTTCTAGGTTGCTACTGGTTTTCACCAGAGCCCGCCGCAAAGCGGGATGGTCTTGCTGCGGCGGTAGCAACCAGGTCGTATCCACCGGCAACGGCTCAACCTCTCTGACTGCTGAGAAGGCGTGGGACAGAAGGACTAGACAGAGGCAAGGTCAGACGTAACAGAAGGTCGGGGCAGGCAGCAAGGTTCGTAGTCAATGGAGATAGCAAGAGGTCAGGAACACCGTAATGGCAAACACTGTAAACGCTTTCTCAAGGTACAATGGCAACAAGATCCGGCAAGGAAGTGCAGGGGAAGTGAGGTTATATGGACAGGTGCACAGGTGGAAGCTAATCAGACTGATTGGGCCAGGCACCAATCACTGGGGCACTGGCCCTTTAAATCTTAGAGAGCTGGCGCGCGCGCGCCCTAAGGAGCGGAACCGCGCGCTCCAGGACGTGACAGCTGGGGACCGGAACAGGTAAGTGACTTGGGATGCGATTCGCGAGCGGGCGCATCCCGCTATGTGAATCGCATCCCCGCCGACAGTGTCAGTGCAGCGCTCCCGGTCAGCGGGTCTGACCAGGGCGCTGCAGAGAGAGGAACGCCGCGAGCGCTCCGGGGAGGAGCAGGGACCCGGAGCGCTCGGCGTAACAATAGATAGATAGATATGAGATAAATAGATAGATAGATATGATATAGATAGATAGATATGAGATAAATAGATAGATAGATATGAGATAGATAGATAGATAGATAGATATGATATAGATAGATAGATAGATAGATAGATAGATAGATAGATAGATAGATATGAGATAGATAAATACGAGATAGATAGATACATATGAGATATATAGATATGAGATAGATAGATATGAGATAGATAGATAGATAGATATGAGATAGATAGATACGAGATAGATAGATACGATATAGATAGATAGATATGAGATAGATAGATACGAGATAGATATATAGATATGAGATAGATAGATAGATATGAGATAGATAGATACGAGATAGATAGATATGAGATATATAGATATGAGATAGATAGATACGAGATAGATAGATATGAGATATATAGATATGAGCTAGATAGATATGAGAGAGATAGATATGAGATAGATAGATAGATATGAGATAGATACGAGATAGATAGATAGATAGAAAGATAATGCAAATAAAAACGGCACAACCAATATCCAGAAGAAAAGTGAAGTTAGGGGTGCCCGCATAGCTGGAACCTGGGTCCGTCGGTTCCTCAATCCAAACTAAAGTAAATATGATGCAGCACTCCACAAGTTGCAAAGAAAAGGGTGGTTTTATTCCATCATGTGCATAGACAACGTTTCACCAGTCTCAGCCAGTGTGAGACTGGTGAAACGTTGTCTATGCACATGATGGAATAAAACCACCCTTTTCTTTGCAACTTGTGGAGTGCTGCATCATATTTACTATTGTTTAGATAGAAAGATAGATATGAGATATATAGATATGAGATAGATAGATAGATAGATAGATAGATAGATAGATAGATATGAGATAGATAGATATGAGGTGGATAGATAGATATGAGATAGATAGATAGATATGAGATAGATGAATAGATAGATAGATAGATAGATAGATATGAGATAGGTAGATAGATAGTTATGAGATAGATATGAGATATATAGATATGGGATAGATGAATAGATAGATAGATAGATAGATAGATAGATAGATAGATAGATAGATATGAGATAGGTAGATAGATAGTTATGAGATAGATAGATAGATAGATATGAGATAGATAGATATGAGATAGGTAGATAGATAGTTATGAGATAGATAGATAGATAGATAATGACAGTAGAAAGGAGGAGCAGCACTCCAGCAGCGTCAAGATGATGTGGGTGCAAGCAGGCCCAATCGCAGCCCAGGTCACAGGCAGCAGTCGTAGTAACCAAAATAAAGCGTCCCACAGCACTCCAATTAGATGAAAAAATCAAAGGTGATTTATTTTCTCATATGAGCAAGCAACGTTTCCACTGTCTGCACAGTCTTTATCAAGCATATTTGCTCATATGAGAAAATAAATCACCTTTGATTTTTTCATCTAATTGGAGTGCTGTGGGACGCTTTATTTTAGATAGATAGATAGATAGAAATTAGATAGATAGATAGATATGAGATAGATAGATAGATATGAGATAGATAGATAGATAGATATGAGATAGGTAGATAGATATTTATGAGATAGATAGATAGATAGATAGATAGATAGATAGATAGATATGAGATGGATAGATATTAGATAGATATGAGATAGATAGATATGAGATAGATAGATATGAGAGAGAGAGAGATAGATAGATAGATAGATAGATAGATAAATAGATAGATAGATAGATAGATAGATATGAGATAGATAGATAGATAGATATGAGAGAGAGATAGATAGATAGATATGAGATAGATAGATAGATATGAGATAGATAAATAGGAGATAGATAGCAACAGGAGAATACAGCAGCACACTGCTAGCACAAAGATATAGGTAAAACATGAGTATATAGATAGAACATGAGTATATAGATAAAACATGAGTATATAGATAGAACAGGAGTATATAGATAAAACATGAGTATATAGATAGAACATGAAAAGCTATACAGCTGTAATGCAATAAATGAAAATATGAAACTATGAAATTATGAGGCCGCCAAATTTGCAAGCTAAGTACCTCATAATTTCATAGTTTCATATTTTCATTTATTGTACAACAGCTGTATAGCTTTTCATGTACTATCTATATACTCATGTTTTATCTATATACTCATGTTTTATCTATATCTTTGTGCTAGCAGTGTGCTGCTGTATTCTCCTGTTGCTGTATATTTAGCCCAGCAGCCTGCACCTGTGGGCCAGGTCTATACAATAGTTTGGAATCAAATAGTGCTGGCCAATTTATTCTTTGGTTAAATAGATAGATAGATAGATAGATAGATGATAGATAGATAGATAGATAGATATGAGATAGATAGATAGATATGAGATAGATAGATATGAGAAAGTTAGATAGATATGAGATAGATAGATATGAGATAGATAGATATGATATAGATAGATAGATAGATATGAGATAGATAGATAGATAGATATGAGATAGATAGATAGATAGATAGATAGATAGATAGATATGAGAAAGTTAGATAGATATGATATAGATAGATAGATAGATATGAGATAGATAGATATGATATAGATAGATAGATATGATATAGATAGATAGATATGATATAGATAGATAGATATGAGATAGATAGAAGCTAGTTACATTATCATCTTTGTACTAGATTATCATAGAGAATCCCCCCACCGCTTCCATTCCTTTAGCATAAGAAGAGATGTGCCCACCCCAGCAGCCTCCATTGCCACCTGAACACAAAGGGCATTTCATATGCAGATGCCAGGGCTCATTCTGTCCCTAGATTTCTATGTAATTATAATACTGGAGGAACCTCCCTCTAGTGTAATGTTTTGGGTGTGGTTTGTAACTATTGAATAGTCTTGTGTTATGTAAATGAGATTGACACTATTGGATACACAAAATGGTGGAGAAGCCAATCACATGACCACACCCAGCCCCTCCTCCATCTACACTGGTATAAAGCAGAGTGTTTCCTCTGTGATTTCACACTCTCCTGTGAAGGTGTTGGACTCTTCTCCTCCATATCCAGTGATTTCCATCAGCAGAAGGTACAAGGTGATGGCGAAAGCATCAAGACCTGGATCTTCCTCCTCTCAGATCTCTACAGAAAGTGAGGAGAGACAAGTGACGGTATTTGTGCCAAACCCACATACACCAAAGAAGGAAGTTTCGGCCTTTCTGAGAGGTTATTGCACTGTGGTGAAAGGTCCTACAAAGATCCTCAATAGCCTGGGCTACTGGACTTCAAACTGGTCTGTGGTAGTCAGATTGAAGAAAGACCCATCCACCTCTGATGGTCTCCAGCACCTACCACAAAGAGGCACCTTGGGGAACTCAGAAGCCCTTATTACCTACACAGGCATGCCACGGATTGAAGACATGACAGAGGAAGCGTCACTACCTGAAGCCCCCTCCTCTCAGTGCTCTACAGAAAGTGAGGAGAAGGAAGTCACTGTTATAGTGCGAAACATACATACACCAAGGAAGGAGGTTGCTGCTTTCTTGAGATCTTTGTGCACAGTGGTGAAAGGTCCAAGCAAGATCCTTAATGGCCTGGGATTCTGGACTGGAAACTGGTCTGTGACTGTCATACTGAAGAAAGACCCATCCACACCTGATGGTCTCCGGCACCTACCACAAAGATGCATCTTGGGAAATTCAGAAGCTCGTATCACTTACACAGACATGCCAACAATTGAAGACATGACAGAGGAAGCGTCACTACCTGAAGCCCCCTCCTCTCAGTGCTCTACAGAAAGTGATGAGAGACAAGTGACAGTATTTGTACGAAACCCACATACACCAAAGAAGGAAGTTTCGGCCTTTCTGAGAGGTTATTGCACTGTGGTGAAAGGTCCTACAAAGATCCTCAATAGCCTGGGCTACTGGACTTCAAACTGGTCTGTGATAGTCAGATTGAAGAAAGACCCATCCACCTCTGATGGTCTCCAGCACCTACCACAAAGATGCACCTTGGGGAACTCAGAAGCCCTTATTACCTACACA
The DNA here is from genome assembly GCF_029499605.1 of Hyla sarda. Taxonomy (NCBI): domain Eukaryota; kingdom Metazoa; phylum Chordata; class Amphibia; order Anura; family Hylidae; genus Hyla; species Hyla sarda. The sequence goes on along the minus strand of NC_079198.1, from coordinate 12,389,676 downwards.
GGCATGCCACGGATTGAAGACATGACAGAGGAAGCGTCACTACCTGAAGCCCCCTCCTCTCAGTGCTCTACAGAAAGTGAGGAGAAGGAAGTCACTGTTTCAGTGCTAAACCCATATACACCAGGGAATTCAGATGCTCGTATCACTGACACAGACATGCCACGGATTGAAGACATGACAGAGGAAGCATCACTACCTGAAGCCCCCTCCTCTCAGTGCTCTACAGAAAGTGAGGAGAAGGAAGTCACTGTTTCAGTGCTAAACCCATATACACCAGGGAATTCAGATGCTCGTATCACTGACACAGACATGCCAACAATTGAAGACGTGACAGAGGAAGCGTCACTACCTGAAGCCCCCTCCTCTCAGTGCTCTACAGAAAGTGAGGAGAGACAAGTGACAGTATTTGTGCGAAACCCACATACACCAAAGAAGGAAGTTTCGGCCTTTCTGAGAGGTTATTGCACTGTGGTGAAAGGTCCTACAAAGATCCTCAATAGCCTGGGCTACTGGACTTCAAACTGGTCTGTGGTAGTCAGATTGAAGAAAGACCCATCCACCTCTGATGGTCTCCAGCACCTACCACAAAGAGGCACCTTGGGGAACTCAGAAGCCCTTATTACCTACACAGGCATGCCACGGATTGAAGACATGACAGAGGAAGCGTCACTACCTGAAGCCCCCTCCTCTCAGTGCTCTACAGAAAGTGAGGAGAAGGAAGTCACTGTTATAGTGCGAAACATACATACACCAAGGAAGGAGGTTGCTGCTTTCTTGAGATCTTTGTGCACAGTGGTGAAAGGTCCAAGCAAGATCCTTAATGGCCTGGGATTCTGGACTGGAAACTGGTCTGTGACTGTCATACTGAAGAAAGACCCATCCACACCTGATGGTCTCCGGCACCTACCACAAAGATGCATCTTGGGAAATTCAGAAGCTCGTATCACTTACACAGACATGCCAACAATTGAAGACATGACAGAGGAAGCGTCACTACCTGAAGCCCCCTCCTCTCAGTGCTCTACAGAAAGTGATGAGAGACAAGTGACAGTATTTGTACGAAACCCACATACACCAAAGAAGGAAGTTTCGGCCTTTCTGAGAGGTTATTGCACTGTGGTGAAAGGTCCTACAAAGATCCTCAATAGCCTGGGCTACTGGACTTCAAACTGGTCTGTGATAGTCAGATTGAAGAAAGACCCATCCACCTCTGATGGTCTCCAGCACCTACCACAAAGATGCACCTTGGGGAACTCAGAAGCCCTTATTACCTACACAGGCATGCCACGGATTGAAGACATGACAGAGGAAGCGTCACTACCTGAAGCCCCCTCCTCTCAGTGCTCTACAGAAAGTGAGGAGAAGGAAGTCACTGTTTCAGTGCTAAACCCATATACACCAGGGAATTCAGATGCTCGTATCACTGACACAGACATGCCACGGATTGAAGACATGACAGAGGAAGCATCACTACCTGAAGCCCCCTCCTCTCAGTGCTCTACAGAAAGTGAGGAGAAGGAAGTCACTGTTTCAGTGCTAAACCCATATACACCAGGGAATTCAGATGCTCGTATCACTGACACAGACATGCCAACAATTGAAGACGTGACAGAGGAAGCGTCACTACCTGAAGCCCCCTCCTCTCAGTGCTCTACAGAAAGTGAGGAGAGACAAGTGACAGTATTTGTGCGAAACCCACATACACCAAAGAAGGACGTTTCTGCCTTTCTGAGAGGCTTCTGCACTGTGGTGAAAGGTCCTACAAAGATCCTCAATAGCCTGGGCTACTGGACTTCAAACTGGTCTGTGGTAGTCAGATTGAAGAAAGACCCATCCACCTCTGATGGTTTCCAGCACCTACCACAAAGATGGACCTTGGGGAACTCAGAAGCCCTTATCACTTACACAGGCATGCCACAGATTGAAGACATGACAGAGGAATGGCCACTACCTGAAGCCCCCTCCTCTCAGTGCTCTACAGAAAGTGAGGAGAAGGAAGTCACTGTTATAGTGCGAAACATACATACACCAAGGAAGGAGGTTGCTGCTTTCTTGAGATCTTTGTGCACGGTGGTGAAAGGTCCAAGCAAGATCCTTAATGGCCTGGGATTCTGGACTGGAAACTGGTCTGTGACTGTCATACTGAAGAAAGACCCATCCAAACCTGATGGTCTCCAGCACCTACCACAAAGATGCACCTTGGGAAATTCTGAAGCTCGTATCACTTACACAGACATGCCAACAATTGAAGACGTGACAGAGGAAGCGTCACTACCTGAAGCCCCCTCCTCTCAGTGCTCTACAGAAAGTGATGAGAGACAAGTGACAGTATTTGTACGAAACCCACATACACCAAAGAAGGAAGTTTCAGCCTATCTGAGAGGTTATTGCACTGTGGTGAAAGGTCCTACAAAGATCCTCAATAGCCTGGGCTACTGGACTTCAAACTGGTCTGTGGTAGTCAGATTGAAGAAAGACCCATCCACCTCTGATGGTCTCCAGCACCTACCACAAAGATGCACCTTGGGGAACTCAGAAGCCCTTATTACCTACACAGGCATGCCAAGGATTGAAGACACGACAGAGGAAGCGTCACTACCTGAAGCCCCCTCCTCTCAGTGCTCTACAGAAAGTGAGGAGAAGGAAGTCACTGTTTCAGTGCTAAACCCATATACACCAGGGAATTCAGATGCTCGTATCACTGACACAGACATGCCACGGATTGAAGACATGACAGAGGAAGCATCACTACCTGAAGCCCCCTCCTCTCAGTGCTCTACAGAAAGTGAGGAGAGACAAGTGACAGTATTTGTGCGAAACCCACATACATCAAAGAAGGAAGTTTCTGCCTTTCTGAGAGGCTTCTGCACTGTGGTGAAAGGTCCTACAAAGATCCTCAATAGCCTGGGCTACTGGACTTCAAACTGGTCTTTGGTAGTCAGATTGAAGAAAGACCCATCCACCTCTGATGGTTTCCAGCACCTACCACAAAGATGGACCTTGGGGAACTCAGAAGCCCTTATCACTTACACAGGCATGCCACAGATTGAAGACATGACAGAGGAATGGCCACTACCTGAAGCCCCTTCCTCTCAGTGCTCTACAGAAAGTGAGGAGAAGGAAGTCACTGTTATAGTGCGAAACATACATACACCAAGGAAGGAGGTTGCTGCTTTCTTGAGATCTTTGTGCACGGTGGTGAAAGGTCCAAGCAAGATCCTTAATGGCCTGGGATTCTGGACTGGAAACTGGTCTGTGACTGTCATACTGAAGAAAGACCCATCCACACCTGATGGTCTCCGGCACCTACCACAAAGATGCACCTTGGGAAATTCTGAAGCTCGTATCACTTACACAGACATGCCAACAATTGAAGACGTGACAGAGGAAGCGTCACTACCTGAAGCCCCCTCCTCTCAGTGCTCTACAGAAAGTGATGAGAGACAAGTGACAGTATTTGTGCCAAACCCACATACACCAAAGAAGGAAGTTTCAGCCTTTCTGAGAGGTTATTGCACTGTGGTGAAAGGTCCTACAAAGATCCTCAATAGCCTGGGCTACTGGACTTCAAACTGGTCTGTGATAGTCAGATTGAAGAAAGACCCATCCACCTCTGATGGTCTCCAGCACCTACCACAAAGATGCACCTTGGGGAACTCAGAAGCCCTTATTACCTACACAGGCATGCCACGGATTGAAGACATGACAGAGGAAGCGTCACTACCTGAAGCCCCCTCCTCTCAGTGCTCTACAGAAAGTGAGGAGAAGGAAGTCACTGTTTCAGTGCTAAACCCATATACACCAGGGAATTCAGATGCTCGTATCACTGACACAGACATGCCACGGATTGAAGACATGACAGAGGAAGCATCACTACCTGAAGCCCCCTCCTCTCAGCGCTCTACAGAAAGTGATGAGAAACAAGTGACAGTATTTGTGCGAAACCCACATACACCAAAGAAGGAAGTTTCGGCCTTTCTGAGAGGCTTCTGCACTGTGGTGAAAGGTCCTACAAAGATCCTCAATAGCCTGGGCTACTGGACTTCAAACTGGTCTGTGGTAGTCAGATTGAAGAAAGACCCATCCACCTCTGATGGTTTCCAGCACCTACCACAAAGATGGACCTTGGGGAACTCAGAAGCCCTTATCACTTACACAGGCATGCCACAGATTGAAGACATGACAGAGGAATGGCCACTACCTGAAGCCCCCTCCTCTCAGTGCTCTACAGAAAGTGAGGAGAAGGAAGTCACTGTTATAGTGCGAAACATACATACACCAAGGAAGGAGGTTGCTGCTTTCTTGAGATCTTTGTGCACGGTGGTGAAAGGTCCAAGCAAGATCCTTAATGGCCTGGGATTCTGGACTGGAAACTGGTCTGTGACTGTCATACTGAAGAAAGACCCATCCACACCTGATGGTCTCCAGCACCTACCACAAAGATGCACCTTGGGAAATTCTGAAGCTCGTATCACTTACACAGACATGCCAACAATTGAAGACGTGACAGAGGAAGCGTTACTACCTGAAGCCCCCTCCTCTCAGTGCTCTACAGAAAGTGATGAGAGACAAGTGACAGTATTTGTACGAAACCCACATACACCAAAGAAGGAAGTTTCGGCCTTTCTGAGAGGTTATTGCACTGTGGTGAAAGGTCCTACAAAGATCCTCAATAGCCTGGGCTACTGGACTTCAAACTGGTCTGTGATAGTCAGATTGAAGAAAGACCCATCCACCTCTGATGGTCTCCAGCACCTACCACAAAGATGGACCTTGGGGAACTCAGAAGCCCTTATCACTTACACAGGCATGCCACAGATTGAAGACATGACAGAGGAAGCGTCACTACCTGAAGCCCCCTCCTCTCAGTGCGCTACAGAAAGGAAGTCTGTGATTGTCAGATTGAAGAAAGACCCATCCACCTCTGATGGTCTCCGGCACCTACCACAAAGATGCACCTTGGGGAACTCAGAAGCCCTTATCACTTACTCAGACATGCCAACAATCGATAGGAAGATGGACCAAAAGAAAAACAACTGTATAGTATATTTCTGCCTACGTTGCCTATTAATAGTAGTCCTATTTATTGGAATTCATGACATTTATGGTTGAAGCCGACTGTGGACTAAATAAGGATTCTGAGAACTGTATCTAAGTTGTTTTCATGTCAATACATTGGGGACCAGCAAATAGAGAAGACTGGACAATGCTAAACCCATGAACATCGTGTTATCTGACTAGGATGATATCACAGGTTATAGGATCGTCTTCTGTGTATTTTGTTATTTTAAAATATATATATATTTTTTCAATAAAAATGAGTTTAAAACGAAAAAATTATATTGACTTCTCTGTTTTCAATCACTAGCGGCTTTAACATGTTTTCAATGCCCGTCTGTCTGTTTCGAAATATTCTATAAATATGAAAGTTTGATAGATAAGAGACATAATTAATAGATAAATAGATTTAAAAAAAAATCATATGATTCTGCAGCTCACACTTGTTTTTTGATGGAATAAAGTCACCTTTTTTGGAATTGTGAGCTGCGGAATCATATGATTTTTTATATACTACATGGATCGTTGACCCAGGTCCGACTTCTGCGTGCGCCTTTTTTGGATTGTGCTGCTTCCCTATTGCTGTATTGAAGGTCTACAAGCTTGCACCCTACAAGTAATTGATATACTATGGACTCCAACAGTATGGTGACTGGTACGTCTTCTACTTTGGATCTAATGAGTGTCTTCTCTTACACTGATGTTGACATTTCATGTATTTTGGGGAGTGTATCGGAGGATGCAACATTTCTTCATACTCCGTCTATTATAGACATTCAAAGGAATTATGATTTTGCTACAAAGAAACTATTGAGGGAACAAAGGAGATTTGAAGATGACAGGAAGTCACCGCCTTTTTTAGGGGCATGAGAACCCCAGGGGGACGCCATCGGCGGGGCGGCATAAAACATGGTGGCAGGTGCAAAAACCCGGAGTCGGAAGAACGTAGGGACCCCACAGAACAAAACATCCAAACGGAAATGAACAACACTGTAGTGAATATTCTTCCGTGTTCAGGGCCGCCCCTCGTGACGTCACGCCCCCCCCCCCCCCTCAACGAAAGTTTATGGGAAGGGGGCGCGACGGCCTCTCAGAGGCCATCGCATGTTAAAGGCAGCATCAACATATGATACTTTTGTATTTCGGGCCCATCGCATAAACGGCTATCTGGCAGCGCAGACTGCTTCAGTTGCTGCTGCTGGATAGCCGTAGAAGGTGCCCCGTGTGGTCCGGTGACGATCACTTACCTGTCCCCGGCGCTCCGGACTGTCCTCTTCGGGATCCCCTCCATCGCCGTCCTGTCATCCAATAGGAGCGGTGTGCCGTCCTGTCATCCAATAGAAGCGGCGTGCGCAGCGACGTGATGACGGTGATAAGGAACGACGATCCCGGCCAGCAGAGACGGTCTGGAGTGATGGGGACACCACGGGGACAGGGCGACAGCGATGGAGGGTGACATCCAGGGCAGCGGTGACGGTCCGGAGCGGCGGGGACAGGTGAGTATACCTTCCTATATTTAACATTGCACGGATCCCTCAACATATGATGGTTTCAAGTAACGATGGTTCATTTGGTATGAATTACCATCGTATGTTGAGGGATCACTGTACCCTCATACAGAGACAGAGACTTAGGGTCACATCGGATACGACAGACAGAGGTACACAGGAGGGAGGTGTGGTGACCAGAGGAAAACGGATTGCCTTTGTTAGCACCTACAATGACTTGTCCCCAGACATTGGAAGGGCCATACGGAAATCCTGGCATCTGTTAAGTGGATATAAAAACATCCCTGAATTTGTCTAATGTCATATAGGAGCCGCCAGCTCGAAGGACAAAACAGTGACTGCTGACATTTCACCGAAAACTGGACAGACACAGGGATACATCACTATACAGAAGAAGGAAAGTTATCCATGTAGGTCATGTATTAGTAAATAGATGAATGAGGGAGAGAACGTCATACATCCAGTCACCAAAACCAGCTACTCTATAAAAAACTATTTAAAGGGGTACTCCGGTGGAAAACATTTTTTTTTTTTTTTTATCAACTGGTGCCAGAAAGATTAACAGATTTGTAAATTACTTCTATTAAAAAATCTTAATCCTTCCAGTACTTATCAGTTGCTGTATGATCCACAGGAAGTTCTTTTCTTTTAGAATTCCCTTTCTGGCTGGCCACAGTGCTCTCTGCTGACACCTCTGTACATTTTAGGAACTGTCCAGAGTAGGAGAAAATCCCCATAGAAAACCTCTCCTGCTCTGAACAGTTCCTGACATGGAAAGAGGTGTCAGCAGCTGATAAGTGCTGGAAGGATTAAGATTTTTTAATAGAAGTCATTTACAAATCTGTTTAACTTTCTGGCTCCAGTTGATTTAAAAGAAAATGTTTTCCAGTGGAGTACCCCTTTAAGGTGGGGGAATAATGGGAGCACTGTACACACTGGCAGGGAGTAGCACTGATTTTGTATGAGCACATATATGGTTTGATATTAATGTGAGACACTGTATTTGTATCTGATGTTTGTATGATGTTTACACTGAATTGATGTATGGATTGCACTATTGATACCGGAGTGGTCTCCCTATTTAATGTGGTTTGCCACTATTTGTCCTGAGCTTGGGAAAGGCCGGGAGAGATGGATGAAACGTTGCTTATGGACACTTGTTTTTTGATGGAATAAACTCACTTTTTTGGAATTGTGAGCTGCGGAATCATATGATTTTTTTATACTACATGGATCCTTGACCCAGGTCCGACTTCTGCGTGCGCCATTTATATGTTTGCCTTTTTTGGATTGTACTGCTTCCCTATTGCTGTAAATAGATAGATAGATAGATAGATATAAGAGATCGATAGATAGATATGAGATAGATAGATAAATATAAGAGATCGATAGATAGATATGAGATAGATAGATAGATAGAGAGATACACAAGAGATGCGGAGACAGCACGGCCAGAGTAGTCACACAGCAAGTGGGTGCAAGCCAAGTTTCTAACAGTCCCAGTCGCAGACTGTACAGGTAGGTATCCAATGCAGGTATAAGGCAGCACACCGAGTAGTGTTCAAATAAAGTGCAGTTTAATGTCCCATATCCAGATACAACGTTTCGGCAGTATCACACTTGAGAAAGGCAGTGTGATACTGCCGAAACGTTGTATCTGGATATGGGACATTAAACTGCACTTTATTTGAACACTACTCGGTGTGCTGCCTTATACCTGCATTAGATAGATAGATAGATATAAGAGATCGATAGATATGAGATAGATAGATGATATGAGATAGATAGATAGATATGAGATAGATATGAGATAGATAGATATGAGATAGATAGATATGAGATAGATAGATATGAGATAGATAGATATGAGATAGAGATAGATATGAGATAGAGATAGATATGAGATAGAGATAGATATGAGATAGATAGATATGAGATAGATAGATAGATAGATATTAGATAGATATGAGATAGATAGATATGAGATATAGATAGATATGAGATATAGATAGATATGAGATAGATAGATAGATATGAGATAGATAGATA